>NC_052356.1:61043762-61289088 GCF_009727055.1 Benincasa hispida | reverse complement strand
GAAGATGAAGGAGAAAAAGAAGCAGTAGAACCAGAGGTTGCATCAACCTCAAAGTCATCTGAGACGGGAACTATGAAAGTGCAGTTGCCTCATTTACTATACCATGCTCCATAGGAGGACTGTACATTGGGCAAGCCTTGTGTGACCTAGAAGCCAACATAAATTTGATGCCTCTGTTAATCTTTAGGCAGCTGAATGTGGGGCAACTTGTACCCACAACGGTGACTCTTCAATTGTCCGATAGATCTCTGGTGAATCCAGAAGGAAAGGTGAAAGACATACTGATAACCATTGACAAATTTATCCTACCAACCGACTTCATCATTTTGGACTATGAGGCCGAAAAAGATGTGCCCATCATTATGGAGCGACCATTTTTTTCAACAGGTCGTGCTCAGATTGATGTGCATAAAGGGGAAATCACTATGAGTATCAATGGACAGAAGCTCAAGTTTAACATAATTCGTGCCATGAAGTTTTTGGATGAAAAAGACCTGCATGACTCAGATGATGACCAGAATTTGATTGAAGAAGAAAAGTTTAATGAAGAGAATGAAGAAGAGGATGCTGACGCATCCATTGTTGCCTGTAATGCGATCATAAAAAAATGAACAAGAAAGAAGAAATGATCGCAAATCAAGAAGAAAAGCCAACAGAAAAAGAAGAAAGAAAAACAACGCAACCATCCCTAGTAGAACCACCAACGCTGGAATTAAAGACCCTACCGAATGACTTAAAGTACGTATTTTTGGGACAGAATGAGAAGCTGCCAGTTATCATTTCTCTGAGCTCAAGAAGACCAGGAGAATGCGTTGATGAGCATTCTAAGGAAACATGTGCGAGCAATATGCTGGACGTTCGCCGACATAAAAGGAATTAGCCCAACGTACTGTATGCACCACATTCATCTTGAAGAGGACCACAAAGCAATGATCGAACATCAATGCAGACTCAACCCTGCGATAAAAGAGGTCATCAAGAAAGAGATCATTAAATGGTTAGATGCGAGCATTATCTATCCTATAACAGATAGCACGTGGGTCAATCCTGTGCAGTGTGTGCCGAAAAAGGGTGGCATGACAGTAGTTCTGAATGAAAAGAATCAATTAATACCACAAAGAACCGTCACTGGGTGGTGCATTTGCATGGATTACCGCAAGCTGAACGTGGCCACAAAGAAAGATCATTTCCCTTTGTCGTTCATTGATCAAATGCTGGACTGTCTAATTGGAAATGACTTTTATTGCTTTCTGGATGGTTATGCCGGGTACAACCAGATTATGATAGCTCTAGAAGACCAAGACAAGACCACATTCACTTGCCCATATGGGATCTTCGCTTTTCGCCGCATGCCATTTTGCCTCTGCAATGCGCCAAGCACGTTCCAAAAGTGCATGATGTCTATCTTTTCAGACTATCTTGAGGACTCTGTCGAAATCTTTATGGAAGACTTCTCTGTTTATGGGAACACTTATGAAGTCGTCTAGCCAACTTGGAGAAGATACTGAAGAAATGCGAAGAAATGAATTTGGTGCTTAATTGGGAAAAATGCCATTTCATGGTGAAGGAGGGCATAGTGTTGGGACACAGAGGTTTTCCGGGATGGGTTGAAGGTGGACAAAGCAAAAATCGAAGCAATTGAAAAACTTCCACATCCAAAAAGCAATTGAAGGTTGTGCAAAGCTTCTTGGGGCACGCTGGATTCTACAGACGCTTTGTCAAAGACTTTTCAAAAATAGCACGATCACTGAGTGCGTTGTTAGAGGCTGACAGAAAATTTGAGTTTGACAACAACTGCCTTAACACATTCAGAGTTTTTAAGAATGCGCTGATTACCGCACCCGTGTTGATTGCACCTGCCTGGACACTTCCTTTTGAAATTATGTGCGATGCAAGCAGGTATGCGATGGGAGAAGCTCTGGCACAAAAGAGAAAAACAATCTTGCATCCCATCGCATATACGAGTAAAACATTAAACCCTGCTCAGACAAATTATACCACGACAGAGAAAGAGCTTCTGGCGGTAATTTTTGCGTTGGAAAAATTTCGAGCATATCTGCTGGGGAAAAAGGTACTCATCCATACTGATCATTCGGCAATAAAGTACTTAATGACAAAGAAGGTTGCAAAGCCGAGGTTGATCAGATGGGTTCTCCTCATTCAAGAATTTGACATAGAAATAATTGACCGGAAGGGGACAGAGAACCAAGTTGTGGATCACTTGTCTAGATTGGAAAATCCTGAGGTTGACCGCAATGAGTTTGAGGTGAGTGCGGTGTTCCCAGATGAGCAACTGTTTCATATTGAAGAATTACCCTGGTATGCAGACATAGTCAATTATCTGGTTTGCGAGCAATTTCCTGAAGATTACACCTACCACCAACAAAGGAAGCTCAAACATGAATGCAGACATTATTATTGGGATGAGCCGAATCTGTATAAAAGAGGAGCAAACCAGATTTTGCGATTATGCATACCAAATACTACTCAATAACGTATATTATCGTAATGTCATGACTCACCATATGGTGAACACTTCGGAGGATAGCGCACCGCAGCTAAAGTTTTATAGAGTGGATTCTTCTGGCCCACATTGTTTAAGGATGCAGCTGACTATGCCATGAAGTGCGATCAGTGCCAACGCACAGGTAACATTTCATGGAAACATGCAATGCCAATGAACACCATCTTGGAACTTGAATTGTTCAACGTATGGTGGATTGATTTCATGGGACCATTGCCTCCACCGAATGGTAAACATTATATTTTATTAGCCGTCGATTATGTATCCAAGTGAGTAGAAGCAATAGCATGCGCCGCAAGCGATGCGGCTGTCGTCTCCCAATTCCTGAAGAAATATATTTTTCACTTGTTTTGGCACTCCCCGTGCCATAATAAGTGATGAAGGATCCCACTTTATCAACCATAACATCAAAGAGCTTCTGCGCAAATACAACATCTTCCATAAAATGGCCACCGCATACCACCTGCAGACGAATGGTCAGGCCGAGGTGTCCAATCGAGAAATTAAACTAAGAATTGAGAAGGTAGTAAGGCCTTTGCGAAAAGATTGGGCAACAAAGCTTGATGATGCGTCGTGTGCATACCAGACTGCATTTAAAACACCAATAGATATATCCCCATATGCGTTGGTATTTGGTAAGGCGTGTTATTTGCCTTTGGAGCTGGAATATAAGGCACTGTGGGCGGTAAAGAAGCTAAACTTTGATTTAAAGAAAGCAGGAGAAACGCAAAAAATGCAACTGGTCGAGCTAGAAGAATGGAGGAGTAGTGCATATGAAAACGCGAAGATTTACAAAGAGCACACCAAGCGTTGGCATGACAAACACATATGCGGCAAAAACCTCCAAGTCGGGCAGAGGGTCTTACTCTTCAACTCATGTCTGCGGCTCTTCCCTAGAAAACTAAAGTCACGTTAGTCCAGACCATTCATAGTTATACAAGTATTTCTGCATGGCGCGGTTGAATTATCAAATGATGATGGAACCAACATATTTAAAGTTAATGGGCAGCGAGTAAAGGCATATCATGGAGAAGGGTGGCATCGCCGAGTCGACTTTATGGAAGTAAAAGAACTTTGAATAAAGAAGGAAGTAGGTGGTCCCTGCGTTATCAGACATTCGAAATCCATCAAGGACGCAAGTTTTAGGAAGCATGCAACTTTTCTCTTTAACTATTCTGCATATTTCTTACACTAATCCTCTTTTCAGTTTTATCTGTTCATTATTTCTAAAAAAAAAGGGGGGGGGGGGGGGGGGGGGAGGGGAAGATTTTGCGATAACGAATTTTGTTTTTTTCTTTAAAATAATTTGACCCTCTCTCTGTTTTTCCTTGCACGATTAAGGCCAAGGATTGTAAGAGATGTTCCAATGAAGCAGCAAATATTCACTCCGTCACCTGCCATCCAAGAAGAATAGATCGTCATAAGATAGATACGTCCATCACAATTGCCGTTGGCGACAACGCAAATTTGGAGGTGTATTCTTCCTTTACTTTATCTTCCAATTTTATGCTATCGCACGCATGTTGGTTTTTAAAAGTTTTTATCTCAATCGCACCTCTTGATTACTGCAATCATTATTTGACATAGATAAATTTAGTAAGTTACCACATGTTGTTTCTTTGCCAAGTATTGATTTCAATGATGAAAAAATATGCTTCTATGTCTTTCTTATATACTAGAGTCAACTTAACTTTAAGATAGTCACCTCATGAAAATATTTCTAAAAGTTAGGGGTTTGCTAGCTTTCTTTCAAACTCTCTTTACGAAGCTTTCTAAGAACATCGCATGACTTCTTTCAATCTTCTGGAAATATGAGGACATTGCCGCATTTTAAATTTGGGGGTGAGGTATGTATTTTCGACCTTGTTAGTTTGAAAAAAAAATTAAAATAACAACTCCACTATCAACGAATGGGAAGCACCCATGTTGATAGAGTTAAGTTGTGAAGGCACTCACCGTTAATGTGTCCGCATGACACACGTGGGGGTAAGCCAAACGAAAGTAAGTCACGGGATCAAACGCATAAATAAATGATAACAACTCCACTGCCAAAAAGGTATGAGTTCAGTCTGAGAAAGAGAGCATTACTCGTAGTTAGATGTTGTAACACCCCGAATTTTCACTTTTTTTTATATAATTTTAGTAATTTTTGTTATTGTAGGGAATTTTTTGTAATTTTGGATTTAAAGTATAAGTGCGGGAATTTAAGAGTTGACGTGAAAATTATTCAGTTTTGAAATTCAATTTGAAAATTAATGGCAGGAATTAATTTTCTTTTGAAAAGGAAAGAAAATAAATAGTATAAAGTGGATTAAGGAAATGATTTAAATGTAATTATATTATTTTCTTTTTAGTTATTATTATTTTTTTTAAATAAAAAGAAACCCATCCCTTTTAGTTATTATTATTATTATTTAAAATAAAAAGAAACCTATCCCTTCTCCCCACGCAAGAAACCCTTCTTCCCCAAACTTTTTCCTCCTGTCGCTGTCGCCTCCCCCACTGCCCAGATCGACCTCGCCGCTGCCCATGTCTGCCAGCCCTGAAACCGCCAGTTTTCGTCTCGTCGTCGATCAGCTGCCGCAACCGTAGCTCTAGATGACGTCACGTCGTCATGTCTGAAGGTCTCGGTCGATGGTCGATTGTGTCGCATGCCACAGATCTGTCGAGCTATGCGCTGATCTTCCTTCACCGTTCGCCGTATCGTTGTCGAGCTGGTCACCTGTTAGTTTCGTCCACGCCACTCTTCTCCAACAAGCCGACGCCGCCAGATCTCTTCAGCCTAGACCACTCACCGCCCTCGGACATCTTCGGCTCCTTCTCGTTGGATTTTGTTTTGATTTCGCTAGAATCCTTGATTTTGGGTAAGGTTTCGATGATTTCTTGAATTTGTTTTTGTTATTCATTGGGTATGAGTTTAAATTATTTTTTTAATGATAATTTTGGAGGTTGGTTTTGGGTATTTTATGAAGATTTTGGAGTCAAAGCTGGAAGTGACTGTTGATCAAGTTTGCTTTGGGTTCTAGTTCACACTCTTTACTTTATCATCAATTGCTTGCTTGGAGAACAATATATTTAGATTTAATTCTGAGGTAGGTAATCTTACTATTGGAATTGCCTTTGTGTCGGGCGATAAATTTATGATTTATTTTTTAGAATTTTAAGACTAGTTGCAATGATACTTTTGACTATTCTGAGATTTAATGGATTGTTTAGAAAAGATATAGGAGCATGTGATAATATGTCCGAAGAATTTTAATGTATGAGTATGATTTAGAATTTTATGAGTTATATTAAAAGGATGATTGAGCATGACCCTTAAATGTAAGTTAAGTGGCACTCCTACTGGAATATCTTAAAGTTAGATGAGGATTCGACATTTGTTGATTCATATAGTTATGCGATTTATGATGAGAATGTGTAGACCGTACTGTATATTATGAAATCTCAAATACCTGATTGTTTATATAGTTTAGTGCATGAAAGTGATGTACTAGAGCAGATCCATTAACACTAGTTTAATTACGTATATTGAGGTTAATTAACATGACCTTGATGAGGAGATTTTAAAGGATTCATGATTAGGTGAATGTTATATGTAACAGGAAGTTAGATGCCATTTTTTTCCTTTCCAGACTATGTGACTGCATGAAAGTAATGCATGTCCAAGGATCTAGTACATGAAAGAGATGTACTAGGGTTGGTGTGTATGAAAGTGATACATACCTAGAGGGTACTGGGACGTACGAAAGAGGTACATACTCAGTGGGTTATGTGTATATGAAAGAGGTGTATGCCTAACCATGTGTATGAAAGAGGTACACATCCCTACATTTATAGAGAGGATCTGGGGTGTACGAAAGAGGTACATACTCAGTGGATTATGTGTATACAAAAGAGGTTATACATAATTAGATGTACGAAAGAGGTACATACTCAGTGGATTATGTGTATACGAAAGAGGTGTATGCCCAACCATGTGTACGAAAGAGTACACATCCCTACATTTATAGAGAGGATTTGGGGTGTACGAAAGAGGTACATACTCAGTGGATTATGTGTATACGAAAGAGGTTATACATAATTAGATGTACGAAAGAGGTACATATTTAGTAGGTTAGGTATATACGAAAGAGGTGTATACTTAACTAGGTGTAAGAAAGAGGTACACCTTCAGTGGATTATGTGTATACGAAAAAGGTTATACACAATTAGATGTACGAAAGAGGCACATACTTAGTAGGTTAGGTATATACGAAAGAGGTGTATACTTAACTAGGTGTACGAAAGAGGTACACCTTCAGTGGGTTATGCATATACGAACGAGGTGTATACGTAACCATGTGTACGAAAGAGGTACACATTAAGTGGGTTATGTGTATACGAAAGAGGTGTATGCATAACCATGCGTATGTAAGAGATTGTGTTTCGTTCAGGATTCATCAGAGGTTGTGGGTCTTACGGTACTTACTAGAGGTAGTGGACATATTCAATTACCTTAGGATAGAAATAAGTTTTTCATGTATTTATGTGTTCCATGAGGACTAGAATAGTTTATATGTTCCACTAGGGGTAGACATCTAAAGGACATAGACGCCTAGCCTGACCCCAGTAGTGGGGTTACTTACTGAGTATTTCATACTCATTCTTTCTTATGTTGATGTTTCAGGTAAGGGTAGAGATGCACCAGCGATGGCGCAACGGAATTCGTGATCGTGTCATTGGGACTAGTTTTTACGCTTCCGCATCATGAGATTTAAAGTTCTTTTCATGTTTCTCTTCATGTTTAGTTTTGATGTTTGAAACTTATTATTAAGAATCGTTTTTCATATGTATTTATTAACCTTTATGATTTATGGGTACCCTATTATTGTTGCATTTAATAAATGTCTTTTGAACTTCTCTTGTTTTAATTAGTATTTATTTCAAATAACTGAGCGTCGTTTTAAAGTCCTAGTTTGGTCGGATCGTTACAGATGTCCGTATGACACATGTGGGGGCAAGAAAAAATGAAGGCAAGGCACTTGGATCAGCGCAAGGTCATAAAAAATAACAATGATAAGAAATATGCAAGGATAAAATCAATTGACACCCCGGTGATTTTTTTTTCTTTTTGAAATAAATCATGCGATGTTCCAAAAATTAATAAAGTCCTTTTGAAGGTTAATCTTGCAGTCCCTAGATCTTAGAAATATTTTAAGAAGAGACTTGAACAAGACTTAAGGGAACTTTGGTATATAGGATTTGAATGAAGTATACTTGAGAAATCTAGGAAAAGAACATTACGGTTGACTTGCTAAAGGAAATCTTTAGCTTATGCTTGAGGACAAGCATTGTTTAAATTTGGGTGGTGTGATAATAGACAGAAATGCACGTTATCATAGTGCTAAGTTCTTAAACAATGTTGGCTTGCGTTGATAAAACATGTTAAATTGCGTCCAAAAAGCATTAAGTTTATTATATTGCGGCCGCATGCGTTTATCGCATAGGAACAGTTGATTTTTGTGCTTTTATGCTGAATATGCTTTGATGCAAGGCGGAAATTGCGATCATAGGAAATCATCAGTCGAGCACAACATTACCGCAAGACTTTGCGATGATTGTGTTCGCAAACATTTGCCCAAGAAAGATTGCCGCAACATGGTGGGCGAATCTGGGTGAAAGGCTAATTAATCGCGATGGGACAGAAAGATTATGACAGTCGAATCCGAATTAAGTTAACAGTCGATAACAATCACAAGTACATTCAACTTTTCGGTGACAAATATTTGGCGCATCAGTCAGGAATTAAAGCCGTCCCATCTGTACAATCATGAGAGAGAAGTCGCCTTTCACCTTGGATGTTCTATAAATACCAAGGGTATCCTTCAGAAAAGGGGTTGTCAATTAATCACTTCACCAGTTTACGAATTTAAGAGCTCAGCTCGGCTTTGTTCATAGTTTTCCTTTCGTTTTAAGGCGGAGCAAGAGAAGAGTGGTGACGCCGGAGATCACTCAGGGTAACTCGAGAGAGAACCTTGAGGCGTAGAAGCAGAGAGCTGGCCAACTCTCGCGATAGCGAGATTATCTTTTGAGCATGAGTAGAAAAACAGTGTAAAAGCCTGAGCAGCAAGAGATTACTACCAGGCCCTTCATTCTATACTTGCATTGTTATTTTGTACTTCATCTTTATATTTATACAATAGATGTTCTATTTCTACATCTGTTCACTCTCTTAGCACGCATGAGTAGCTAAACTAGTCGAATGGGTTGAGAAGAACTAAGTTAACATGATCTAGGAAGTTCATTGCTTGCGATTGTCTTGTTTTATACTGTGCCAAATACCCTTTAGGGCTACTCGAGAGAGAGTCTAAAGAAAGAACCTAACGACTCGAGAGAGCTACGTTAGAATCTAGACTCGAGAGAGCTAGGTTAGAATCTAGACTCGAGAGAGCAAGATTAGAACTGCATAAATAAGAGATAGGGACTTAAAGATAAGCTCTGTTTGTCAACCTGCATCGCATGCATCCTAGAGATGGGAATGATATTATGTGGTCGCCTTATTTGTGTGTGTCATTTTGTCATCGCATAAATAAGAATAGAGGCTTATGTGTAGGTCATATAGACTTAGCATATATATCGCATGCGTTCTAGCCTTAGAAGCCGTGGCATTTTCACCGAGAGGTGGTTTACTATTGTATGCATGTTGCATAATGGCATAGCATGAACGCATCCTAGGAAGTGTTAGCCGAAACTTTTCTCAACCCGTTCACCGCATACTCATCGCATTTCCCATTTAATCAACTCTTTTCAAACTCCGCCGCATTTATTTATTTATTTTATCATCGAAAACAACAACCTCCACAACTATTTATTTATTTAGTTACCGCAAAATTTTCATAAAAATTACCAACGCAACCTGTTTTCACAAGTCCCTGAGTTCGACCTTAGACTTACCAGGAAACTCAGTGAAATTTACACTTGGATTTCGTTGAGGAAACTTGAGTGCACAATGCAATTTCACCATCACATATCATCCATAATTCACTTCATAAAATCAAGCATTAAGCTTCCAGCTCGTCGACATCACTTGAGGTAAATCCTCAATATGAAGCGTGGATGGTTGTAGATCAACTTCTCCTCAGCTGGCTGTATAACTCCATGACACCAGAGGTCGCCATTCAAGTGATGGGGTGTCAATGTGCAAGGGATCTGTGGGCCAGCATTCAACAACTCTTTGGTGTTCAGTCTAGGGCTGAAGAAGACTATCTAAGACATGTGTTTCAAATAACCAGAAAAGGTAATTTGAAAATGGAAGATTACCTTCGAACTATGAAAATGAATGTTGATAATCTAGAGCAGGCTGGTAGTCTAGTGCCACCAAGAGCTCTTGTTTCGTAGGTGCTACTAGGACTTGATGAAGAGTACAATGCAATCGTGGCCACAATCCAAGGGAGAGCGGACATGTCGTGGCTTGATATGCAATCAAAACTTCTTCTGTATGAAAGAAGATTGGAACATCAGTCAAACCAAATGACAACAGTAGGCTTCAACCAAGTCAATAATGCTTTAGTAAATATAACAAACACTGGACATGTCAACCAAAATAACAAGCCTAATAACAGCAACCAATCTACTGAGGTTGGACAACGAGGTGGTGGTGGCCATGGTAGAGGTCGAGGCAGAGGAACGAACAACAAAAAACCTGTGTGTCAAGTTTGTGGGAAGGTTGGGCACATAGCGTGTTACTGCTTCAACAGGTATAATAGAGAATTTGTTCCCAATTCTCCTCAAAACAAGGGACAACCTTTCCCAACAAACAGACCAAAAACACACAGCCTCATCCAATAGCCCTAGCCATTGCTTATGGAAGTAACCCCTTTCTGACAAGACAAGAAAACATGACTGATGTGAATTGGTATGCTGACAGTGGTGCCTCCAATCATGTCACATCAAATTTCAACAATCTTGGCAACCCGACTGAATACTCAGGTACTAAAGTAGTCACTGTGGCTAATAGTAATACTCTAGAAATTTCTCATCTTGGAACTGCATGTCTATCTAGTGATGTCTACAATTTGAAACTGAATGATATGTTATGTGTGTCTGCCATAGCAAAAAATATGGTTAGTATATCTAAGTTAACAAAAGACAATAACGTGTTTATTGAATTTCACATGGATTACTGTCTTATTAAGGACAAGGGTACGGGACACACAATAATGAAGGGAGTGCTTAAAGATGGAATATATCAATTAGAAGGTGTCGAAGTTAGCTCAAAGTCAGTAGAAAACAGAGTACCACCGCAGCCAGTGCACAAGAATAAAGATCTGTCTGCTCTTAGTGTATCTTCTAAGCATAGGGTGTCTAAGATTACATGGCATAGAAGACTTGGCCATCCATTATAAAAAACATTAGAATTTATTATCAAATACTGTAATCTCCCTATGTCATCTAATGAAGAGCTCAAATTTTGTGATTCTTGTAGCTATGGCAAATCGCACTCTTTAGCTTTCCCTAACTCTAACTCAAGAGCATCTGCAACTTTTAAACTTATACATACTAATTTGTGGGTCCAACCCCTCTCTTGTCTACAGATGGGTACAAATATTATGCTATCTTTATTGATAATCACAGTAGGTACACATGGATTTATCCTCTAAGATTAAAAAGTGACACACTTGCAGCTTTTCAACACTTTTTTACCATGGTACAAATTCAGTTCAATACCCTGATCAAGTCCCTACAATCGAATAATGGTGGAGAATTTGTCAAAATACACAAAGTCTATCATCAACTTGGCATTGCCTCCAGATATACCTATCCATATACATCAACACAAAATGGAAGGGTTGAGCAAAAGCATAGATACATAGTGAAGACAAGGCTAACCCTACTAGCCCAAGCACATCTTCCCTTACATCATTAGTGGGATGATTTCTTATACTCAACACTACTGATTAATGGCCTTCCCACCCTGTCCTAAAAGGAAAAGCCCCAATGGAAGTAATGTTAAAAAAGAAACTCAAGTTTGAGGACCTTCGAATATTTGGTATGCATGCTTCCCCTGCTTAAGACCATACAATTAACATAAGTTGAATTATCGCACAGAAAAGTGCATCTACCTCGGCCCTACTGTGAATCACAAAGGTTATAAATGCCTCAGCTCTAATGGCAGGCTGTTCATTTCTTGACATGTTGTGTTTGATAAAATTGACTTTTCTTGTCAAGTGTCTTCTTCAGCTTGCAGGACAGCCAAGAAAGAAGTTGCCGTCCACCCGGTTCCTTGGCTGCCCCTCAATCAGAACACACCGCACAGTGACTCTATGCCTTCTACATCCACAACCACACCCTCATCAATAATCAGACCAACCCACACCCAATCATCAACTGATAACACTACAGACAGCCTAGTCTTCCCACCTCTCTCTTCTAATCGTTTACCCTAATCGTTTAATGCCTAGCCCACCAATCGTCTACCCACCAATAGTTTACCCAGCGATCGTTTACCCAACAATCGTTTACCTACTGATCGTTTACCCATCGATCGTTCACCTACCGATCGTTTACCCACTAAATGTATACCCATCGATCATTTACCCACTGATCGTTTACCCACCAATCGTTTACCCACCGATCGTTTACCTACCGATCATTTACCCGCCAATCGTTTACCCACTGATCGTTTACCTACCGATCGTTTACACACCGATCGTTTACCCACCGATCGTTTATCTTTATCGTTTACTGCCCAACCCATCAATCGTTTACCTTCATCGTTTATTGCCCAATCCTCTGATCGTTTACCTCTTGACTCACCATCGTCTACTGCCCAACCCACCAATCGTTTACCTTCATCGTCCATTGCCCAGTCTTCACCCGATACTGTCCCAAAACCTTTACCAGTACCTACTCATCCCATGATTACCCGAGGAAAGGCAGGCATATTCAAACCCAAAATCCTGTCCTCCCACACCCAAAAAGACTAGTCCCTAATCGAACCTACACGAGCCATTGATGCGCTCAAAACCACTCAATGGAACAAAGCAATGAGTGAAGAATTTACAACACTGATGAAAAACTAGACCTGAACTTTAGTTCCTCCATCACCGTCGATGAACATTGTAGGGAATAAATGGATATTCAAAATCAAAAGAAGTCCCAACGGCTCCATTCTATGCTATAAAGCACGACTCGTAGGAAAAAGCTTCCATCAAAATCTGAGCATTGATTTCTTCGAGACATTTAGTCCAATGGTAAAGGCGTCCACCATCCGGATCATTGTTAGCATTGCTGTATCTAAAGGGTGGCAACTGAGACAATTAGATTTCAATAATGCTTTCCTTAATGGGGTCCTCGATGAAGAAGTTTACATGTGCCAACCGCAAGGGTTTGTTTATCTCCAAATACCAAATCATGTCTGTCGCTTACACAAGGCCATATATGGCCTCAAATAAGCACCAAGGGCTTGGAACAACACACTGAAGACAACACTATACAGTTAGGGATTTTGGAATTCTAAGTCTGATACATCTCTATTTATATATCAAAGCACTTCTGCCTTGATACTCTTACCGGTATATGTTGACGATGTTATTATTACAGGCACCAATCCGTAGGTAATCAACAAGCTTGTAATAGCCTTGGACTCCAAGTTTGCTCTAAAGGATCTCGGCCAACTCAGCTACTTCCTTGGAGTCCAACTGCACAATGTAGCCAATGGAGTTATACTGAATCAGGAAAAGTATGTCGAGGACCTACTACACCAACATGACCTTGGAGATCTGAAACCGGCACCCTCTCCAAGTGTACTAAATAAGCAACTCTTCCTCTCAGATGGCACTTCTCTTGAAGATCCCTATATCCATCGGAGCACGATTAGCACCCTACAATACTTAACCACAATGAGACCTGACATTACATATGTGGTTAATTATCTAAGTCAGTACTTAAGGCAACCTACGAACGTTCACTGGCAAGCGGTGAAAAGAATACTAAGGTATATGAGTGGCACTTGATATTTTGGCCTCTACATTCAACAGGGGTCCGACCTGTCCATTTCGGCCTTCTCCGATGCCGATTGGGCAGCTAATATAGACGATCGTAAATCAGTTGCTGCTTATTGCATCTTTCTTAGTAGTAATCTTATATCCTGGTCCTCAAAGAAACAATCTGTTGTAGCCCGGTCCAGCATGGAGTCTGAATATAGAGCGCTAGCACATGTCTCTGCAGAAATTATATGAGTACAACAACTACTGTGTGAGATTGGTGTCAAACAGAATTCGACTCCAGTCTTGTGGTATGACAACCTCAGCGCAGGTGCTCTAGCCATAAATCTGATGTTTCATGCATGGACCAAGCACATTGAAATCGACATTCATTTCGTTCGTGATCAAATCCTCAGTGGTCAGCTTGATGTTCGATATGTACCATTCTCCGACCAAATAGCTGACTGCCTCACCAAGACCTTAACACACTCACAATTCTTCAACCTTCGATCCAAACTCGGTGTAGTCGAACTACCCTCTCGTTTGAGAAGGAGATGTTAAGGATGCCAACACAGTCAACCACGTCACCAAGGAAAATCTACTCAGCAACTCCTTCAGCAATGAAAGTCTTCATAATTACAGTCTTACCATTTAACAAAAGAATAGTTTAGTTACAAAAGGACCAATCAGGTCACAACACATGTATAGCCATTCTGTTATTGAATTATTTCTGAATTCCCAAATTAGGGATTCCAATTGTATAAAAGCAACAACTATGTATATTTAATATAATAAGAAAAATAGAAAAGCTAAGTTGGTGTATACTATCATCTACCGTCCCTTCGAATTCTTCATCAACCGACTGCGAACGCTTCGGCTTCCAGCGTGAGTTTGCCATCCTCTTCAGCTTCCGGTTTTGTCTTGGTATCAGAGCAAACAATGACCAACGTCAATCAAGAAAACCTAGGAACCACCCTCGGCACAACCAACTTCAACGGCCAACACACCTATATATTTTTAGAAACGTGAAGCTCCATGGAAGGTTTTATATCCTAAACAACACACCTACATATTTTACACCTAAATTTCAAACAACATGTTACTCAAAAATCAAAAGCATGTACCCAAACGGTACCTAAATAGTTGGTATATTCTACAGCAAGTAACACCCTAAAAGTATGTATGAATAACTTATCAATTCGAGCAACTAAATGTTATCAATGTGAAGAAAAAAACTAATTAGAAACATAATAAATTATGCAAAAGGCATAACCATAAACAACAAAACTTATAATTTACAAACACAAGAAGCTAAACAAATTTATCTCCTCAAACAACAAAATTGTATTTTTGAATAAAAGGAAAAACTACTCACCTCGATAAGCAACACTACAGTTCTCAATCCAAATTTAATTTCCTTGAACAAAAGTCAACTTTCTTGAAATATATACAATCAAAACAAAGTTTAGATATTAGAACTAATATGAGCTCAATAGAAACCACAAACAACTTTTCAATCCGAGCAAAAAAATGTTATCACAAAGACAATATTAGTTTTAATCATTATGAGCTTTGTTATGTAACCCTTATAAGCTTTGGTAACTTTGTTTTGATTGTATAGATTTCAAGAAAGTTTTATTGCATTGAAGTCACAAAGACAATCAAGAAATGTCATAGTTGAAGGCAATCAAAGAACAAAACGATATTGTTGAATCATATAATAAAATTGAACCACCAACTCAATTTCTAGAGTTCCTCAATTATCTCTCCCATTTCTGACCAAAGAACAAGTCCATTTTGTCAACCAAACATGACCAATCATCAACTACATAGACCAAAACTTTACATGTATCTAATCAAAACAATAATCAAAAGAAATTCAGAAACTATGTTTCCATCAATATAGCAATATAAAAAGAAATTCATAACTACGTTTCCAGTAATCTAAACAGCAACAATCGTCTTCTAACAATAACAAGAAAAAAATTACAAAAGATTTGACGATGATAATGAAGAATAAACCTAACCCACAATGCATGAATAACCCACAAACTACCATAGTGTAACCAGATTCATTTTGACAAATAATGCATAAATATAAACTACCAAAGAATGCCTAAGAATTTTCACTATCATAAACCACTTAATGGAAGTCATAAACAACTAAGCTATGACTTCCATAACTGCAAAATAGTCATAACATTCCAACACTGAATCTAATCCAAAACTTTAGAACAAATAGATTTTTAGGATAAACATCTTATAAATATTACTTTGTACTTGTTATTAATGTTGTTATGAAATCCTTTTTGTGTTGGGTGCACCTTCTCCACTTATCAACCTTCTTAAAACATGTCCAATGCAATCTTCCTATCTTCCTTCCAAATCCCCAAGAATCAAAATTTAGTGTTACACGTCAAACTTGAACCTAACAAATGAAAAACTTCACTGAAAATCATTTCATTATTGCTTAAATGAGTTGACTAAAAAATTCTAATTCAACTAGTTTCCAAAAGAATCTTACTCTGAAATAGTTTAATTCTTATCTCAATTTAACATATGCAAACGATGAATCAACAATGCTAAAAAGAAAGTTTAAGAATTTAGAGTAATTCACTTATGAAAGTTAAAGAACTTAATTCAAACCGTAATTATTTTGAAATTTTAGTTGACAACTCCTAAATTGAGTTTTTTCCCCATTCAGAAAAGAAGGGAATGAATATACTTGTATAGACATGAAATAGAAAATGCAACTATAATGTAGGCATGTAGTATTATAGCTCACCAAGAGAAGTAATTAAAAAAAATTATAAATATATGATAATTCCCAAAACCATTCTCCAAAACAACCTATAAAAATTATGCTTGCCACAACTGTATGTTGGTTTAAAGAGAGAACAAAAATAACCTGATCTTCTCTTTGCTTTTATACTATCATGTGATGTTTGCCCAATAATGGAGGGCTTGAGGATAATCTGTTGTCATGAACCTGCATATAAGAATCCAGAACCTTTCTAAAGAAGAAAAATACCTTGTTTTTTCACAGATTTATATATCATGATGGTATTTATCAATAATTCACAAATAGGGAATTGAAGAGACTATATCTACAATTGTTAATTTAGAGATCCAATGGAAAAATGTCAAACTATTATAGCAGTTGTACAACTAAAATACTTTGAGAAAATGAAGAAATTGAATCTGGTTCAATTAAATCTAAAATGGAAAAATGCCAATTGAATCTTCAATAATGACCAAACTGGGATAACTATATGTGAAAATATTAATCAATGGGATGTTTGAATAATTCTAAAAAAGCAGAGTTATTATTTGTCTTCTACCATTTTCTTATATAAACAAGACAAAAAATATTGTAAAAAAAAAAAGCAGACTAAAAGCCTAATGCTTCAAAAACAATTAAATATAATCAAAATAAAAGCCTAATGTAACTTGATGCAAGAAAGCTGAAAGCACCAAAGTAGACTAGTCAGTAAGTTTGCAGAGAAAGCAAGAAAATAATCGATCAATATAAGCCAGTAGCTGAACAACAAATACATTAATGATGATAATATTGGCAAAAATCACTATTGAAATCTAAAGAAATGAATACTCAAGATCTAAGTTGTGTCTAACAATCACCAAAACTTCTATATACTCCAATAATATCCACCTTTCGAATGACAAAGAAGTCACCCATCGTTGATTCCATGGGAGGTTCATAATCTAACTTGGTGAAGGAGAAGTGGCCTTTCGGAGTTTCCGAGAGGAATAACAGCGTAAACAAAATCTAGAACACAAGGAGTCTAAAGTAGTAGCCTTAACAGTGATGTTGTAAAAACCCACAAAACTAGAGTTGATTTCTACAGATCTACAGACCCACGGCAAAGCCCACAGCTACAAATCTATTGTTGAAGATTGACAGAGACCCACGACCAAGGAGAGATCCAACGTGATGGAGACTGACAGACGGACAAGGGACAACCACGGACGGACGACAGACACCCTGATTCGCACGGCCAAGGAGAGATAGGGTTTGGGTAAGAGAGAAATGAAAGGGTTTGGGTAGGAGAGATAGGCGCGAGAGTGTTGAAAATGAAAGGAATTTTTTAATAAAGTAAGGAAAAAATAAATTAGACCTTTAATTTCGGTTTAAAACCGACATTAAAGATCTTTTTTTTGTTTAAAATCGACATTATACATCCGGTTTTACTTTTTCCAATCGATATTAAAGCCTAAAATTCTTGTAGTGTTTGTAACTTGAAACTACAAAATGCTAAATGCCAAGAGAAAAAAAATGGTAGAAAACAAGCTTATGAAATGTAACTTGAAACTAAAAAAAAAAAAAAAGAAAAAAGAAGAAGAAGAAGATGGTTGTGGAAGAAGAGATACCTAAAAAGGAAGCGACCTCTCCACAGCCACAGGAGAAAATCCAGAAATCTGTGAAGGTAAGGTTGTAAAATCATCACAATATTTGAAATTTAAGGAAAAATAATTGGACCATTTCTCCATTTGTGTATGTCAGCCTTGGACAAGGACGACCTTCTTTGTATCCTTCAAATGTTATCGGATGTCTCCGAAAGGACGATAACCAACTGTTGTCACAATTATACAAATGCTGGTTTTGTCTTGTAACGGAGTGATGTGGCATTTGACTTCATGGTTGTAGTATTTGAATTATGCTCGTTTTGGTTTAATTGATATTTATATGTATTTTTGAAAAATTATTGCATACTAAACATGTTTTGAAAGCACAGATCTTGTCACAATAGGAAACAAATGTTGTAAGATCACATGACAATCATGAGATTTTAAACTATTAAATTTTAAATCTGTCATTGACACAAGTTCTTAACATTGAAAGAATAACCTTCAGGAACCTTCATTTCTGACAATATCTTCAAAACACAACGCTTTTCTTTCCTTGTAAAAGTGTAACAAGTAGAAGGAATAAAGATATTTTTGTCCTCGATAATAGGTGCGAGCTCTGGTCGAATTTTGAAATGGACTAAATCATGTCTAGCATTCAATCTATCCTTACTTTTTCCAAAAATATTGAGAAGCGTATCCAACATATTCATGCAAACATTTTTTTTTCAATGTGCATCACATCTAGACAATGTCTAACATGAAGATTTTTTCAATATGGTAGCTAAAAAAAAAAAAAGGATAATATGTTCTAACAACTCTTTGTGTTTCCTTTCGCAGGTTACTTTTTATTCTTCTTCTTTCCTATTGGAAATTCAAAATCTTTTATTCTTGAATATATAACCTCTTCAGACAAAGGTTCAGAAATTGTTTTAAGCTTCTTATGACCATTAAATGACTTTTTTTTACATTGGTATGGACGATTGTGTGCTAGAAATTTTCGATATCCAAGGTATGCCATTTTTTTTTCCATATTTCAATCTTATAGAAGATGTATTATCTCCACAAATTGGACATGCCTTGTATCCTTTCACACTACATCCACTAAGATTTCCGTATGCAGGAAAATCATCGATTGTCCATAACAAAACTGTCCTTAAATTGAATAGTTCTTCTTGATAAGCATCATAACATTTAACACACTTTCCCATAAGAGTTTTAAATCTTCAATTAATGGTGCTAAATATGTGTCGATGTCATCTCTTGGTTGCTTTGGACTCGATATCAACATTGATATCATCATGAACTTCCTTTTCATAGACAACTATGGGGGAAGATTATAAATAACTATCATTACGAGCCAACAACTATATTTAGAACTCACTTCATCGTGTGGGTTTATTCCATCAGCTGACAATGCTAAACGAAGATTCCTAGGTTCAAAACCAAAATCTGGCCACATAAAATCTTCTAATTTTCAGGCCGGAGATTTGCAGGATGTTGTAATTTCCATCTACTTCTCGCTCATTAGCATGCCAAATCAAATTTTTAGCACAATCAATACTTCTAAACAACCTTTTAAATCATTGAATTGGTGGAAAATATCATACAACTTTTGCAGGAATTTGTTTTTTTCCCTTCATTTGTATTCTTAGCATACTTCCACCTTGATTCACCATATTCAGGAGATTCAATTGCATTAGCATATTCTTTTCTATACAAACAACAATTGTTAGGGCATGCATGAATCTTTTCATAATTCATTCATAGTGCATCTAATGTTTTCCTTGCATCATAAATTGATGATGGGAGCTTATTGGTAGTAGGAAAAAATTCTTTTAAAGTTTTGAGTAGTTTTGAAAAACTAATATCACTCCATCCCTATCTAACTTTTAAATTATATAACTTGACCAATGTAGACAACTTGGTGAATTTTTTGCATCATTCGTATTATGTTTTTTCAGCATCATTAAGCAATTTCTCAAATTTATTTGGGTCTTTTGAATATTCCTCATAACCAACTTCAACCATTTCTTTTATACTTCCAACATCGTTCTCTTCATACATGTAGGTGTCAAACTTGTAAGATTCCCCACATAAAGATGAGGTAGGCAGTTGTTCATCATGCCAAAATTAAATTTTATAACTTTCATCAATTCCATTGACACATAAATGATCTCTAATACTATTGCGACTTTGATATTCACAATTCCCACATTTCAAACAAGGACAATGAATAAAAACATTTTTTGTATTAGAAAATCCAAAATTGATGAAGTTTTCTACATCCAAGTCATAATCTTTGGATAATCTACCCTTGTGCATCCATGATTTATTTATAATTGTAAATCTGGTAAGAAAAGATGATGACTAATGGTTAACTTTTTGATAAGATTATATCTTTTATATTAAAGAAATGACACTTACAAATACCACTTGCTAATTAATTTTCCACAAAAAAACATATTCTATAGGATTAGCTATTGCAAATATAATATATTCTTTTTTCGTGGCTATTCCCTCGCATTAATGGAGTGATTCCATATGCTATTGGTAAAACTTGATGATCTATAGTAATCAACGAGAAAAAACCATTTTCACAAAGTACAATTTAGGGAGCTATAATCCAAAGTTCCAAACATATCAGATCAGTTGTAAATGATATGAATATGATCCCATGGTGCTGCAATACATAACAAAAAGAACTAGCTAATCATTAGAAATCATCAATAGAAGTGAAAGAGTTTTTAATCTAGGTTGAAGCCAAGATCACTACCACTACCAGTATGCCTAATTTTGAAGATTTTAATCTAGGACCACAAAGTTTAAAATCACAAATATTTATGTATACGGCAAAAGCCTTGAAAAGCTGTAAAAAATCACAAGCTGTTTTAATTTAACCACAAAATCGATATAATTGGAACTCTAGATCCTGAACCTAACAACCATGATAGGAAAAGAGAACAGTTAACCCCAAGTCTCATTGTTGTCCAACAGAGATAAGATTAAAGATCAAGTATGGGACATGATAAGTAGTGGATAGATTAATACTCGGTGTACTAACAATCCCAACATGTGAAATAGGCATTACTATTAGTAGAATATACTGAAGGTAGGGATTGTACAAGGGTGGAGGAAGATAACAAGACCATATTCGAGGGCATGTGATCGCAACATGCTGAATCAAGGAGCCAAGATGTACGTGGTGTGATGGCAAGGGCAGGAGAAGTGGGAGAGAGCATCTGTGTCGACAAGTCCTGAAGATCCTCGATTTGGATACTTGGAATATTGGGGGTACCACATCGGAGGCAGTAGCAACCGTCGCGACAGACGGAGAACCATACTTAGAGGAATTTTTGGATTTATTGGTGTATCCTGGAGGCCAAGGTAGTTGGCAGGACAGTTTTCCAAGATATGACCCTGTCTGTGGCAATACCTACACTCAATGGTGGGGCAACTGGAAAACTTGTGACTATGTTTATAGTTCTTGCATAAAATCAACTTAGTTGGAAATCGTGAATGGCTGGTTGTGAGAGCAACGTCTGGGGAAGAAGAGGAAGCTAACCCAAGTCGCCTCTCCTCAAAGAGAATTTCCTGAATGGCAGCATCAAGATATGGTAGAGGATTACGATGTAACAAAGCAGCACAAACAGACTCATACTTAGAGCGAAGCCCCATAAAAACCTTGATAAGTCATCGATGATCTGGACTGATATTAGCCTAGTCTAATTAGGTCCAAATAGGCTGAAGAATAAGGAGATACCCATTTATGGATTGTCTCATCTCTTGACTTGTGCCAACTAGAGTAGTGTGAAGTTGATAGTAGTGTGCCAGGCCCACGATTTGAAATTGTCTGGATAGAAAATCCCATAGTTCTTTAGCTGTGTCGAATGCATCGAACTGAGTATGAATGGCTGGAATGAAGGTGTTACCCAACCAAGTGATTATTTGATGGTTCTTACTGTCCCAGTCTTCTATTCTGTCCACAAACTTATTGTCTTATTCAGTAGCTCCTTTGACAGATTTAACGACATCACCTGTTACAACCCGCCACAGTTTACGGCCAATCAAAAAGCTCTTCATTTGATAGGCCCAGGTAATTTAGTTGGTGCCATCAAGGATTGTACTGATAGGACGAAAAATGTCATTTTTCTCCATTTATAATGAGAAGAAAGACAAAGGAAAACCAATGGGATTGGGTAAAAGGGAGGAAAAAAAGAGCCAAAGGGTCGGCTCGACTAAAAATGAGGCTTGGCTCGGCTCACGTCTCGACTTGACGACTCGACTAAAAAAAATGAGGCTCAACTCGGCTCATGTCTCGGTGGCTCAGCTCGACGCAAATTTTCAAATGGTGCAGATAGCGAGCAATTTTCATGGGCGAATGCGGAGCTGTTCACGGGTCGAGTGCGGGCTATTTTCATGGGCGCGTGCAGAGCTATCACAGGTTGGGTGCAATCAGGTGAGGTTGGGTCTAAGCTATTCACAAATCTGAAGTGCAACAGAGGCCAAATCTGGCAGATCTAGGTTTCCTTCAATGGTGCAACAAACGAACGGACCAGATTTAGGTATTCTCGACGATGAACGAACGGATAGAAGCATGGACAAAACATAGGTTGGTGGGGTCATCTTCACGAATGGCGTGTTCGACGGTCGACTGTGTTTGACAATGGACGGATCTAGGTTTGGGTTGATGGCAGCAACAACAAATTACAAGAAAAAGAAGAAAATTAACTAGCAAGGCTCTGTTAGCATGTTGAGAAACAAGATCTAAGTGAATGATTTTTGTATGTATTTCATTGATCAATAACACGATTGTACAAATATAAATAGCTTGATATAAGACTAGAATTAGCTAACAAAATCCCTAACAAAACTCAACCTACCTAATAGAAGAAGATGAATTGAACAATGTTATTGTATTACATTTAATGAACACTTTATCTTGTATCTTTTGTTTAACCTTTTTATTATAGGAAATTATTGAATATTTTATTTTGAAGTGCAAACAGATTAGGAAATAAAGGATGAATGGAAGTGATGGTTTTTAATGTATTTTGGAAATACTTCATGTGTGTGGATTTAGTGAAAAAAATGAATACTGAAGTAAATTTTATCAAAATTTAATTATAAAATGAAATTATTTCTAGTACCAAAAGTAAATTATATGAAAAAAAAATATTGATAAAAAATTATATCTTTTATAGCTATGTAAAAGTTATTATAACATAGAATTAAAATTATAAATGTTATATTATAGCATTTAAAAAATGCTATTGGAAGTGAAAGATAACACATTATTATAGCTATTTAAACATATTATAGCCATTTTAAAAAGGAAAATTCTTATAATTAATTAATTTACAAAATTAAATATTTAATATTTAATTAAATATTTGAATTAATTTTATTCAAATATATATCTTTTTCATAACCTATAGTTTTTAATATAAATCTCATCCACATTAACTTTTAATATATAGTTTTAATATGAATCTAATTCATATTAATTATTATTTGAATCTTATTCAAATACAATAAATCTTCTTTTATTATATAATTTAATTTTAAATCTTATTAAAAAAAATAACTTTATATTATAATATATCTATATACATTATATTAATTGTATCATATACAATTAATATTATTCTCTTAATTAATTTGAACAATTCAAATTATTTCAAAACTCTTATCCTTGTTTACCCGTTGTGAACTAGCAGGGGTACCTAATGGACCTACAGATTTTAAGTTCCAATGATCCGATGTTAATTAATTAAACTATATAATTAAATTAATCAATATACATTAACTATGGGTCATTCAACTAAAGACCTATAGCTATTTTTTTGCACTGTAGAACATGTTGCGTCCATAGATTTTAACCATTACAAGTAACTTAATCCTTCACGAGTTGTTTACAATTATAGTTAGATCAAATTACCGTTCTACCCTTGTAATTATTTCTTACTCTTTTAGTACCATTGATCTCTCTAATAAACAATTTGTTTATGGTCCTACCATAAATCAAGTCCTTCTTGGGCTAATGAGAAGGCGGGTATGTTGGGATTGGTGTTCTAAATCTCTTTGTTCTCGTAGTTTGTAAGCTTGTATAAACCAATTGTTATTAATAAAATAAAGGTTATTTTGTTTGTGCATTAACTCAATCAATAAACTAAGATCCAAGGTTATCTTATGATTATTAAACACGTATGTGGTTGACATATTTTATGATTCTTAAACATGTATGTGGTTAACATACACGTGGATCATGTTTAAGAAATAACATAAATGGTCTGTAGTATATAGATAAGGTTGGGTGTCTTATCTTGATAACATTACATATATGGCCCTCTTTGTAATTGTTACAACTGTTGTAAAGTGTTACAAACGATTTAATCTTAATCGTTTATGTGCAGATATGTGAGTGGGGGTATCTTATACAAAGAGTTTGCATAAGATTGACCGCAAAATGATTAGTCTGTCATTATAACACCATTACTTGTAGAGATTAACATTTCAATAGGATGACCATAGCTGACTCAACCTTAATCCTGAGTGAGTTGTGAACTCTTGTTTATGAGGACAATCTTTTGATCTGTATGGGTGAGAGTGACAAGTTTCATCAACTCAATATGCCTACCATTTTGGAGATTTGTCCGAGTAGGAAGCTGAGAACATAACTACACAAGATGGAATTCACTCATTCCTTATTTTAAGGTAAGCAGATAAATTTCTCCCTTAAGGATTGATTTCGAGTCTTAAACAATGAGGGTCTCACCCTCTCGGTCTAGAGAGGGATCTAGTTTATAGTTGGACTATAACTTATTGTTCATTAGAGGGATTAGTGGTATTTAAGGAGTTAGATGTAACCACATGGATAAAATGGTAATTTGACCTAGCTGTAGTTACGAGCAATTCATGAAGAGTCGACTTGTTGTTGATTGGTTATATCCGTGGACATAAAAATATATCTATAGTGCAAAAAGGCAACTTTGGTCTTTAGTAGAGTGACCGATAGTTAATGAATGTTGGTTAATTGATTAAAGAGTTTAATTAATTACTCTTGTATCATTGGAGCTTCTAATCTGCGGATCTATAAGTTAGCTCACGAAGGATAAAACAAGAGATAATTATTTTTGGAATAATTTGAATTGTTCAAATTATATAAAGAAAATATTAATATGATTAATATAAAGTATAGTGTATATTAATACATTATAGTTAATTATGAATGCAATTTATAATTAATGGATACAGAAATTAATATGATGTATATCGATACATTATAGTTAATCATGAGTATGATTCATAATTAATAAAAGAGATAAATATTTGAATAAAATTCAAATTAATATAATGTATATTGGCACATTATAGTTAATTATAAATATGATCTATAATACTATATAATATATGAGTATGATTCATATAAATACTATAAGTTAAAATCGATATGAATGAGATTCATATTAAAAGTATAGGTTATAAGAGAGAATTGCATTTTAATATGATTAAAAGCATATTATATAGTTAATTAACTAAGAGTTAGATAATTAATTATATACTTAGTTAATTAACTATATAATATCATAGATTATTATAAAATAATATTAATAACCCCCATTGGGAGTTATTTGGTTGGTTTTTCACGTGGGAGTTAATAAACTCCCTCCCTTTCCTGCATTATGGGATCCTATATTGAGAATACAGGGCAATGGAGAAGAGCATAACATGAAAAAATCCACAAGAAATTATCTCTTGATCTCTCTTAATTTCATCTGCATTTCCCTACTCCCAAGAACACTAAAAAAATCCACACGTCTTCATCTCTTGTCCTGAGAATAGCAAAGGCTTTAAGTGGTTTTATTGAATGATGTTCGAAAGTGCATTATCTTGTTCAAAGGGAGAATTGTTGTACGTAGAGTTTGGAGAGAGATCTTGACCGTGGCTGTTCGTGACTTAGAGATGAATTACTGTGAAGATGAGTCTCCAAGGATAAGTTTTTCACGATCTCTTTTCTTCTTCTCAGTTGTACGCTTAACATGTTTGTATTGTCTAATTTCTTTATATTTCATGTTTTCAAATTTGAACTCCAAATGTATGGTGTTCACACACTTCCACGAGGAATTTGATTCCTTTAGAATACCCTTTGTTCAAGTCCCAA
This sequence comes from Benincasa hispida, assembly GCF_009727055.1. Taxonomy (NCBI): domain Eukaryota; kingdom Viridiplantae; phylum Streptophyta; class Magnoliopsida; order Cucurbitales; family Cucurbitaceae; genus Benincasa; species Benincasa hispida. The sequence continues at coordinate 61,263,068 of NC_052356.1, read as the reverse complement.
AATCAACACTTAAGGGAACTACTCATCTACTTGCCCTAAAGGCGGGAATGAGCAAATTTATCCTGTGTAGTTATATTCCCAACTCCCCATTCAGTCTCATCCCTAAAATGGTAGGCTTATTGAGATGGCAACTCGAGCCGCTCTCACTCACACAAATCAAAGAACAAGCTGTCGTAGGCAAGAGTTCAAAACTCACTCGGGATTGAGATTGAGTTAAATATGGTTATCCTATGAAATATTAATCTCTTCAGTTAATGGCATTACAAATAAAGATGAATGAACTCGTGACCCAATCTTATACAAACTCATTGTATATGATACCCCTATTCGGATGTCTCCACACGAACAATTTGGATCACATCATTTGTCACTATATCCGTAGTATTACCAGGATAAGACACCCAATCTTATCCGTATATTACAGACACTTTAGGTTATCACTTGAACATTATCCACCTGTATGCCAACTACATACTGTTCAAGTCTCATAAAATATCTTGGATTTTTACTATAATGGATAATTCATTATTGCATATTTATCATGGATCGAAGATAAAGACTTCAAATTCATCTGATTGAGCCAATTTAATTTATATATACTTTTAATAGGCATCATCATCCAATAAGAAGATATTCTCCGATGTTGGCACATCTAATTAACCTTTCGCAATTAGAATACCAACCATATAGTCACTAAGAGATCTAGGAGATGAGGGGCTTGATTTTCCTTTTTATTTTTTTCACAGGGATCAATGATTTGAATAAATGTTAGTAGAAGATCCATTACCAATATTCCATCAATCTATCAATATGAGTGTAGTTCAACTAGTATAGTGTTCATAATATCGTTTTCGAGGTTAGAGGTTCGATTTTCCCACCTAGATTTTAAGTTGGAATCCCACATAGTGAAAATACCATAAAAATTTTTGCTAGCCCATTTTTTTTTTTTAACTTAAATTCAATCCAACTGAAATTTTCCTCGTAAATTTACTGGATTTTTTTTAGTAAGTTTCTTATCAATTAGCTTACTGTAAATTTTTCATAGTTTTTCTTTTTTCTTTTTTTATCAATTCTATTTTTTATCCTTCAACTTATGTTAATTTATTTATTTTTACTCAATTTCATCTCCAACTTCTTTCCTATAAATTTAAGTGAGTTTAATTTCTTGTAAGAACTAAAATTTATTGAATTTTCTCCAATTTTCAACTATAAGGAAAATTTTACACAAGAATTTTTTTTTACCATAAAATTTTCAAAATTACTTTTTGTGTTAAGTCTCCCAAATATGTTCCATTTCTTTTAAGAAAAGAAATATATATATATATATATATATTATTTATTTATTTATATCACTCCATATTTTCACAAGAATGTGAGATGATATTGTTGAAGGGTAAATACTCCAAAAAATTGATATCATTATAAATTTCCTCCTACAATTACATATCATCAGTTTTTAAAATCAATTTTTAATTATCTGTGCTTAAAATAGATGGCCATATGTAATCGCATTTAAAAGCAATAATGTCTTATCTATTTATAAGTGGAACATATTCTAAGTTCCACGTATTTATTACCTTACAAAGATTTAAACGTTTGATCTTACTTTTCTACTAAATACAAACTAAATACTTAAAACCCATTTGATAATAATTTTATTTTTTAATTTTTATGTTTTTGAAATTTATGTCTTTTCTCTCTCCATATATCTATTATAATTTTTACCTATATTGGATAAACACTTGAATTCCTATTCAAATTCTAGAAAAAAAAAATTGAATACTATTTGTTTAGTTTTCAAATTTTAGCTTAGTTTTTTAGATTTTTGAAAACATGAGTAGAAAATAAACAATAAAGCATTGTAACTGATATAAAAGTTTTACTGAACTTAAATAAAAAACATTTTAAGTATGTGAACCTCTAATTCTCAAACATTAAAACCCTAAAATCAATACAATTTCAATCCTAAAAATTGAGTTAGACATATTATTTTAAAATCAAAGACTCTTGAAATAATAGTTAGTTCTTTGGTTTAAGATTTAGACAGTCTCACAAAATAGAATGATCAATCCTACTAAAATGTTATTGACTTGAAAAGAATAAACAACTTAATTTATTATAATCTCTCAAAATAAATAGAAGTAATGTTAATAAATTTAATTTAACAAAATCAAATAATTATGAAAGGACTTAAAAATCATATGATTCACATCGAATAATAACTTTTGTCATGGAACAAGTTTTATAGAAAGAGATTTTATTTTAATTTTTAATTTTTTAATGTTGGTATTTAAAATTTGGTCCATCTCGTCACTCTCGCCCACTACACCCACTCTCTTTCTCTACAACTCCGCCGCAGAGCTGCCATGGCCGACGGCGATCCACCACTCCAAAATCTCCAGAAACTTCCATTGAAATCCCGCCTCCTCCTCCGCCTACGCTCCGTCATCGTTGAAAAATGTTGCCGCCCCAACATGACCGTCAATCGCCCTCTCATTTCTCTTTTCGAGCCCAAAGTCTCCGCTTCCTCTGCCGCTCACGACGGCGTCTTCACTCGCGACACCGTCATCGATCCCTCTCGTAACCTCTGGTTTCGCCTCTTCGTCCCTTCCCCCACTTCCGACGACCTCCCCATGCCCATCCTCATCTACTTTCACGGCGGCGGTTTCGTCTTCTTCTCTTCTGATTTCCTTCCCTTCGATATTCTCTGTCGCCAACTCGCGCGTAACCTCCAAGCAATCGTTGTATCTGTCAATTACCGCCTCTCTCCCGAGCACCGCTATCCTTCTCAGTACGAGGACGAATTTGACGCTTTGAAGTTCATCGACGAATTGGATTCAAGTGCTTTTCCGGAGAAATCTGATTTCGGCCGCTGTTTTATTTCTGGAGATAGCGCCGGCGGAAACATAGCGCACCACGTCGTAGTCAGATCTGGCGATTACGACTTCAAGAAGGTGAAGATCAGAGGCTTGATCGCGATTCAACCGTTCTTCGGTGGAGAGGAGCGGACCGAATCGGAGATCCGATTCGCAAAGTCGCCTACGTTGAATTTGGAGCGGGCTGATTGGTACTGGAAGGCGTTTTTGCCTGATGGATCGAACAGAAAACATCCGGCGGCGCACGTGTTTGGAGCGGACGGTGTAAACATTTCGGCCGTGAAGTTTCCGGCGACGCTTGTGATCGTAGGAGGATGTGATCAGTTGCAAGATTGGGATAGAAAATACTATGAGTGGCTGAAGAACGCCGGAAAAGAAGTGGAATTAGTCGAATATCCGAAGGCGATTCATGCATTTTACACCATTCCTGAACTGCCGGAAGCTTCGTTGCTGATTAAAGATGTTAAGAATTTCATTCAGAAAACAGTCAGCAACGTAAATCATCAATGAAACTCAACTCAACTCAATTTCAACTTCCATTGTGAGACTGGTTCTTCTTAATTCTTAACTTGTTCAATTCTAGTCATGTTTAATTTTAGTATTTAATTCTGTTTCATCCTCATAGAATATTAATTATTCCTATTATTATTATTATTTTCTTTATCAATAAGAATAATTATCATTTTGTAAACTATGTTTGAATAGAGGTAAAAAGATGAGTGATGGTCTAATATTCTTTTTATATCAAATCAGCTTCCCTAACTAATTTTTTAAAAAACTACCCTATTCACTTTTCAATTTTTACTACTATTTTTTTTTTCTTTTATCAAAATAATTTAGATGCAAACAACTCAATATGATTTTTCAAGTTTAAAACTGAAATTTACCCCCCCAAAAAAAAACTCATTTTACTTTATGTGATTTTTCTGTTTAAAAATTATTTTGAAAGATATAGCAATCACAAATTAAGCCTTAAAATTAGTTAGTTTACTATAGGTTTTTTAAAAATCTTTTTATTATTCGTTAGCATTTTCATAATATATTTATAGATTAAATTTAAAATTTATTAAAAGTTCTTAGACATTTGACCTTTACAAGTCTCCAAATTTAAATTATAGGGATGGAATGGTATTACTTATATTAGTTTATGTCTAAAAAGATAAATTAGTCTAAAATTATGTCTAAAAGATAAATTATGACATAAATTATAAAAGATAAATTATGACATAAATTATGTCAAACTAATTTATGTCTAAAAGATAAATTAGTTTTTAAATATTTAAATATATTACTTATAAAATATAAAATTATAAGTTCATGTTTACTATACCTTTTTGAATTTTATGGAACTCACAAAATTAAAGACAAAGTTGAATTGAACGAAAACAAATGTAATGTGTTCCTTTTGAAATTATTTTAAGGCGAAGGTGATTAATTTCTTCAAGTGGAATTGGATCAATTTTCACCTAAGTTTTTTTTCTTATTTTAATGTGAGGATAATTTTTAAGTTGGATTACGAGAATAAGCATTATTGGAAAAGGGATAATATAATATGAATTATGAATATAATCAGCTCCCAATTTATTTATTTATTTATTTATCTCAGACTTTATGCTCTAATTATTGGGGGGTTAAAGTTTCCACTTTGGAAGATAGCGATGGTATTGTTTTTTTGGCATTCTTATTTCCAATGCAATGTGCTCTCTCACTTATGAGAACTAGTTGAAAAACATGTGCCAAATGCTTAAAAGTTTTATTACATGAATTTTTACTATAAAATTTAAATTTTAATGGAATATTTATTGATTTTAATTAGTAAATATTTTGACATGAAAGAAAGTAATTAAAAAAAAAAAAAACTCAAAAGTATATATTTATGGTTAATGTTATCATGGATATGAATGAGTTAATTGTGGCAGAAAATCTTTGAGACTTTATTTTTAATGGGGAGAATAATATTTTAAGAAAAAACTACACACTAAATTGATTCAATGTGATGATGCGACGAAATTAAAAAACAAAAATAGTCAAAATTCTTCGTAACAATCACAAAAGGGTAGAAGGTATGAGAATATAATAGGCATTTGTTTAGAAATGAAGGGTAAAATTGAAAGATAAAAATCCTCTCTTATATCCCTTTTTAATATATTATAGATTTATTTTGTATTAAAAAAGAGGTGGTTACTTAATGTTAACACGAGCATAGTTCAACTAGTATAAATTTGTATTATCGATCTCGAAGTTAGAGATTCAGTTCCTCACCCAATATGTTAGCAAAAAAAAAGATTAATAATTTTATATCTTATTTATTTATTTTGTATTTTAAAAAGTTACCTTCCTAAACTTTCAAGTTCCGACATTTTAAAAATGTAGTCTCTCTTAAGTTTTAATTCCCTATTTAACAGGTCATTAATATGTTCTAAGTTTTTAAAATTAGTTGGTCTAATAGATATAAAATTTAGTTTTCTATTTAATATAATCCAAAACTTTTTATCCCTATCTTTTAGATTTGAAAATTTTAAAAAATGGTTGAGTACATCAATGATCTAATTGAAAAAATACAAAAAAAAAAAAAAAAAAAAAAAAAAAAGAAGAAGAAAGAAAAAGAAAGACAGAAGGACAAAGTTCAAAGTAGGTCGCTTTCTCAATTTTGTTGGTTTCTAAAATAAACTACATTGAGTAGGTTTTGAGATTACCTTCCTACAACATCTCATATCTCTTTTTGAATATTAAAATTTTTATTTTATCTCTATTTTATAATATATTTATCATTTACGTTTGAAATTTACCAAATACTAATTTACGTGCAAACACAGTTATCTGAACCCATCTATTCATCTATTCAATTGAAGCATATATGTGGTGAGAAACTTTATCACTAACTCTAATATATACAGACAATTTCTAACTTATAATTCCGTTTCATGTAGTACAACTAGATTCTTTTCTGTGTAAGAGCCTATAATGGGCCAAAAGGCCCAATAGACTTACAATGGATCAAATGCCCAAGATCTTATAAGTCATTCCCAATAAAATTATAGAGAAGATTACAATGAAACTCTAAAACACTCTCGAATTATTGATTCTCACTTTAAATACAACAACAACAACAATAATAATAATAATAATAATAATAATAATAATAATAATAATAATAATAATAATAATAATAATAATAATAATAATAATAATAATAATAATAATAACAATCAATCTCTCTTTAAAGCTCTCTCTAGACATAATATGTTGGGATTGATGTCCTAAATCTTGTGGATTTCATAGTTTGTAAATTATTTGTACACAAATTATTTATTTAATAAAACAAAGTGTTATTTTCTTTACCATTTAGTTTGTATTAACCCAAATCCAATAATCTAAGATCATAGGTTATTTATTGTAGCTTAAACATGTATGTGATGACATACAAGTGGATCGTGTTTAAGTAATAACTTGAATGGTCTGTAGTAGATTGATAAGTTTAGGTAACTTATCTTGGTAACGCTACAGATACTACACACTTTGTAATTATTACTATTGTTGTAAAGTGTTATAAATGATTTGATCTTGGTCATTCATCTGGAGACATGTGAATGAGATATCCAATACAAAGAGTTTGTATAAGACTGGACTACGAAATGATTGGTCTTTCTTTATAACACCGTTACCTGAAGAGACTTACAATTCACTGGGATGACCATGGGTAACTTGACTTTAATCTTGAGTGAGTTGTGAACTCCTACCTATGAGAGCGGTCCTTTGATCTGTATGGGTGAAAGTGGCTAGTTTCGCCAACTCAATATGCTACCATTTCGGGGATTCGTCTAAGTGGAGAGCTGGGAACACAGTTACACAAGATGAAATTTACTTATTCTAATTGTTAGGATAAGTAGATGAATTGATCCCTTAAGAGCTAATTTCGGGTCTTGAACAATGAGGCATCTCACACTCTTACTGGCCTGAGAAGAGTCTAGTTTTTAGTTGGACTATAATTAATTACGCATTAGAGGGATCGGTGGTACTTAGAAGTTAGATGTAACTAAAGGATAAAACGGTAATTTTAACATAGCTGTAGTTACGAGCAATTTGTGAAGGGTCAACTTACTCTTGATTGGTTATATCCAATGGATACGGAAATATATTTACAGTACGAAGAGTGCAACTATCGGTTTTTATTGGAGTGACCAATAGTTAATGAATGTTGATTAATTTTAATTAAAGAGTTTAACTAATTAATCTCGTATCACTTAAAGCTTCTAATCTTTAGATCCATAAGGTCCCGGGACAGTTGTAAATATAGACATTAGACCCAAAGTATTAGACAGATATAACATAATATAAAAGAAAATTACAAATATGGCTAAATTTAAATAGTCTATTAATGATAGACCATATTATTGGTAGGGGTCTATCAGTGATAGACCATATCAGTCTATCAATGATAGAAGTCCATCGCTGATTGACTTGGGAGTCTATCAACAATAGAAGTCTATAGCCGATAGACTTGGCTATATTTGCAATTTTTTTAAATGATGTTATACACTTGGTTATTATTCCTAAAAATGCTACCAATTGCAATTACCCTTAATTAAAAAAAATTAATTGTATAAGATGCAATTAATATAATGTATATGAATACATTATAATATTAAGTTTTTAATTGCTCAAATTAATTAAAAGAAATTAATTGTATGAGATGCAATTAATATAACGTATATGGATACATTATAATGTTAAGTTTAATGAGAAAGATAAATATTTGAATATGACTCAAATATTAAGAATGAGATTCATATAAAAACTATAAGTCAAAATTAGTATGAATATGATTTATACTAAAACTATAGGTTATATGAGAGAATGTAAAGGTAGATTATATTATATATGATATAATATAAACTATAGGTTATATTATATGAGATATAATATCATGTTTTAATTTAATTATAATATTATAATATAATCAAAGGTAATATTTTACGTGATGAAGGGAGTTATGAAAATAAATCCCTTCATCTCTCTCATATACAGGAATAGAGGAGGTTTTGAGAGATGCGTGAAAAACAGTGAAGGTTTTCCCTCTACAAAATTTTTCCTCCTTCTCTCAAGAACTCTCTAAAAAATTCTTCCCAATTCCCTCACCAAAATTAAATAGACGAATCCACAACTCCATCTTGATTCCCAACCTGAGAATACTAAAGAACACTTCGATGGTGGTGTCAAAGAGTTTTTTGTCTTTTTACTGTTTTCATGGAAGAAGGTCTTGTGACATGGAGGACGAATTCGTGATCATTAGGAGAGGAGCACGTGAAGAAAGCTTTCTTCAAAAGTAAGTGTTTACTCTCCCCTTTCTTTTCTATACGTTAGAAAGCATGCTTAGGATTATCGTTATGTGTTTTCTCTGGTTTCATTTTGTTTTACAAAGAATTCACTAATACGAAGGTGTTCTTACGTTTCTGCACTAGGATTCCATCCCTTCAATTGGTACAAGAGCCAAATCGAATATTAGAAAAATGGTAGGTATTACACTACATTTTGAATGTTGGTTTGCAAACTGAATATTTTCAAAATTTGGCATTTTAGATTTTCTGCTTTAAATTGTTTAAATGTGTAAAAGCCCATTGTTTTTGGCATTTAATTCTTGCTATCGTGTCTATAAGTCTGAGTTGATGTGATGCAAGTGTTGCTGAGAAGATTGATGTATTCTGAAGCAAGAACGATCTGGTTTTGAAGTAGAATTGTGCTAGAGTGTAATGGGAGAACATTGCAATGCCGCCCTTTACGCTATAGCACAAAAGGGCCAGCGTTGCAACCCTCCAGCAGTGCATTGCTACGTTGGAACATTTTTCAGACCAGTGTCGCAACATTCCAACCGAGCGTAACAACGCTGGAGCAATTTCTAAACCAGTGTTGCTATGCTCCAATCGAGCATTGCAATGCTTCAAGACAGTCACACGCGTGCGTCCAACGATTTGGAGGTCATGGGTTCGAGGCAGTTTTTGTGCAGTTGCAGTTTTTTACCTATATTTTTTTAATTTTATGTAATTTATTTATTTATTAATTAATTAAATTAATATAAATATTATACCAATTTAATTAATTTTTAAGAGTGCCAATTTTTTGTCCAATTTTACTGTTTGTTTAATTTTACATGTGATTTATGTTTAATTTTATATGTTGCATAATCTATGCCATATAATATAAAATCTTACCTTAGAATAAACATTTATCATGCATCATATTTAATATAATTTTTATATTATATAGTTGCATAATATATAAGCATGCTCATGCATCATATTGAATATAAATGTTATATTATATGATTGCATGCATCATTAACATGTCCATGCGTCATACTATAGTATAAAAGTTATGTTATATGGTTGAATGATAAATGTGTTTTATTTCCATGAGTTTATAATATAAGTGTTGTATTATGTAATGAAAATGAAATCGCATTGAGCATGACGTTACTTAATAAATATAAATGTTATATTTAATTAATTTCATGATATACATGATTATAGGTTTTAATTATTTAAATTTATAAGTGTTACAAGTTTGATGATTAAAATTAAAATCTATATAAAAAAATTGCATGTAAACGTAGGTTTCAATTAATTTTAAATGGTTTAAAATTAATTCACCTAGACCTATGTTAAAATATTTCTAATATAATTAGAAATAGGTTAATCTTTTATTTTCTTTTTGATAGGATTAAATTGAAAAGACTAAGGTTAAATTTATTAAATAATTGTCTATAAGGGACCTTTGTCTAAGGTGTTGGGGATGATGTCCTAAAGTCTTGTGTCCTGTAGTTTGTAAACACAGTTTTGTACGAACGCTTGTGATGTATAATATATGATATTTTCTTCACTATTTGACTTTGCACATTGGATGCTTTATTTGCTTTACCACAAACCAATAAACTAAAATCCTGGTTGTCATTATGTAACTTAAGCATGTATGTGGTGACATACAAGTGGATCATGTCTTAAGTGATAACCAAAATGGTCTGTAGTATATGGATATAGGAGAGAAACCTTATCCTGGTAATGCTACGGATGCGGCCTGCTTCGTAAAGTAGTTACAAGTATTGTGACTTGCTACAGATGGTCTGATCCTGATCATTCATGTGGGGACATGCGAGCGAGGGCGTCCTATACAAAGAGTTAGTATAAGACCTGACCACGAAGTGTTAACGTCTCGTTATATAATGTCATTCATGACAGAGACTTCACTTCACTAGGATGACCATAGGTAATATGACCTCAATCTTGAGTGAGTTGGAAACTCTTGCCATTGAGGGCGATCCTTTGATTTTCATGGGTACGAGTGACCAGTTCGCCGACTCAAACCTACCACTTTGGAGAATCGTCTGAGTTGGGAGCTGAGAACTCAGCTACACAAGATGGAATTCACTTCTTCTCCGAAGCAAGGGTAAGAAGATAAATTGCTTCTTTAAGGGATGATCCTAGGACTTGAACGATGTGGCACCATACACCTTCTCATGGCCCAAAAGGTGTTCACGCATAGTAGGACTATGTTGTATTGTTCATTAGAGGGATCGATTGTACTTAAGAAGTTAGATGTAACTACAGGGGCAAAACGGTAAATTAGTCCAGTTGTACTTATAAGCATCTGTGAAGAGTTATCGTACTGATGGTTAGTTATATTCGATGGACACAAAAATATATATATGGTAAGAAGAGTTCAGTTGTCGGTCTTTAGTAAAATGCTTGACAGTTAACGGATGGTGGATTTCGTGGCTAAAGAGTTTAGGCAGATGTTCACGTATCGTTGGAGCTTCGAGCCATAGGTCCATAAGGTCCCCTCGGTAGCTCAATGGATTTAAGTTGAGAATAAGTTTTTGGGTTAGTTTAAAATGTTCAAATTGACAAAAGAGAATTCGATTATATATGGTATAATTAAACTGGTTAATTATATATGATATGATTGACTTTATGTATAAGATACATTAATTGGAGGAAATTGGATATAAATATGATTTATATCTAGTGGAGGAGAAAACACTATGGTTGATATATGATATTAAACTATAGGTTATATATTTATTATTTTTTAATTGGACAATTATAGGATAATTGGCCGCCGTTTTCTCCCTAATTGTGCGTTAATGGGAAGTTCCATTCGGTTTTCGTAACTGAAGAATAAAATAAAATTGTTTTCATTTTGCAAAGAATACGGTTATTTGCTCGCAAAGGTATTAGCTGCCTATAGCTTAGAAAATAAGAGACTATTCGATAGCTTGAGTTTACTAGACGATCGCTTACACCCACGCGCTTCTTTCTAAACGATAGCTCACATTTTATTAAACGATCGCTTAGTGCCGAGTATTTACTAAGCGATTGTGTAGACGATCGCTACCCTTTTCCTACACGATCGTGTACATCATCTAAACGATCAAGCACTTTGTCTATACGATAGACATAACTTTCTCCCACTTGCTTGATCGCTGTATACGATATCTTTTTCTCATCCCCTCTACCAAATCCGAACAGTGCACACTCTTTGGATTCTCACATCGAGAATACTAAGTGTTCCAAATGGTGGTGTTGTCCCCATTCTTCGTTTGTTCGTGTGAAGTCCGTTCATGGTAGACGACCGAGTGCTGGTGAACGAAAGCTTGCCCTTCTAGCAAGAGCTAGAGCATCCATTCGTAGAGAAAATGAGATTTTCCGAGAAGAAAAAGTCTTCAACTGGTAAGTTTCCTTGTTCTTTTGGTAGTTTAATTTCTAAAGCATGCCGTTAATTTACAGTATTATGCATATCTGTTTGTTTGAATGTAAATGTGGTAATTCTGTCACAATGTATTTGGAAAGATCCGCTTTCACTCATAGGTACTCTTGTATAAGAGTTCCTTCAATTGGCATCAGAGCCAGGTTTCTGATATTCCAAATTCATTGATGCAAAGAATTGCATTTACATTCTCGGTGGGTAAAAGCATGTCTACTCTCTGTTTAATTGTTAAATCGTTTGTGGATGTATGATTAATGGAGTTTCTGGGATGAAGCCTCTGGTTTGTTAAATTCTTTTACATTTCGAGTTAATTGTAAAGGCCCGTGCATTTTTTGGCATTATTAACTGCTACTAAGTTTGTAATTTCAAAGTTGTTTAACTCTGTGAGTCGTTCGTGAAGAAGGTTCGTAGCAAGGGTTTGTAAACACTTTTGTATGAACACTTATGATGTATAATATATGGTATTTTCTTCACTACTTGACTTTCACGTTGGATGTTTTAATTTGCTTTACCACAAATCAATAAACTAAAATCCCTGGTTGCCATTATGTAACTTAAGCATGTATATGGTGACATACAAGTAGATCATGTCTTAAGTGATAACCAAAATGATCTGTAGTATATGGATATAGGAAGAAACCTTATCTTGATAAAGCTACGGATGCAGCCCATTTTGTAGAATAGTTACAAGTGTTGTGACTTGCTACAGATGGTCTGATCCTGATTCGTGGTCTTTAAGTACAATGCGGCCAGTGAGTGATTTGTGGTCTGTCAATCCGGTTTGGTTCGTGGGTTCTCCAATTCGAGCATTTTGGTGTCATCTAGACCGGTTTCTAGTATAGTTGAAGCGGTTCAAGGCCAAGTTCACCTATTTTGAACCGGATGGCTATTATTTATGTAATAGTTAGTTTTATTTTACCATAGGTGTCCAATTCCGGTCCATTAAATGCTCTTTTAATGTACATGTGATTTATGTTTTATTTGTATAATATATATATATATATATATATATATATATATATATATATATATATATATATCATATAGAATTAAAACCCACTGTAAGGTTATGCATTTATTTTCATGCATCATTTATATTATAAGTGTTATAATGTATGTTTATACATGATTTAATTAATATAGCATGCTCATGCATCATATAGTATAAATGTTATAATATATGTATGCATGCATTAATAGCATATTCATGCATTATTTATATTATAATTATTATAATATACATTTGATGTATGTATGGTAGTATGCTATTGTATGTTTCATTACTTTATTATATAACTGTAATATATATATTAGCAATGAAATGAAATTGTATGAAACATGACACCTCTTTAGGTTAAATTTATTAATGTTATAATTTCTAAAGAATGTTAAAGTATGCAATATACAGTTTTAATTGTTTCATTTCTTTATAATCGTTATAACTACATGAAATTAGAATTAAAATAAATAATTCAGAGTTGCATACAAACCTTAGGTTATATTCGTATTTTAAAATTGTTTTAAAATATGATTGAGATAGACCTAAGATCATGTTTCTAATGAGATTAGAAATCTAAGTTTAATCTTTTAATCGGTTTAATAGGATTAAATTGATTCATAATAAAATATTAAAAATGTAACAAATATATCTATAAGGGACCTTTTGTCTAAGGAGAATTCTGTCTAGGCTAGGGTATTTAAGTTGATGGAAACGTAACACCCGAACTTATCTGGCAAGTTTGATTAAAGTTTATTAAAGAGTTTAATAGATATTAATCAAAATTGATTAACTATCCAAAGACAAATGTTGTTTTTGGGCAACTTAAACAATCACTTCATTTTATCTAAAGAAACTAAATTGTTTAAGCTAGATTTTTCTAAGTTAATTAACCCTAGGTAAAACACTCAGTGGGAGGAAAATGAGGTATATGATATTTCATTTTATCTTCTTTACGTTTCTCCTTAAGGTTCACACCATGAGATTTATACTCGGCCTCAAGGCACCATGGGTGTCCCCTAGGGTGACATTTATATGGATCAATATCAAGGTGAATGGAGAGAGTGTTTATAGTAAGTGGGAGCGGGACGTGTGACAACACATCCCTCGATTTCTCTCATTAGTTTGAAGAAAAGTTTCATGCATGGCCTGGTGGAACCGTGGGTGTCCCCTTAAAGGATGACATTTTTACATGACACTTATTCAAACTCCAGTCATGGATAGAGTTACTTTAGTTTCATGTCCCAATCGGTTTTTCCCTACAGTTGGGGGCAGAATTCTAGGGCCCAAAATGAAAGGTTACACTTATAAGAATTGTTAAGAAAGTTTAACAAATTCTGGATCGCACAATGGTGACTGATAGTTACAATTTTTTTTAAATGGGGTTATAGATTTGGTTATTATTCTTAAAAATGCTATCCTATATTTGCAATTTTTTAAAATGATGTTATACACTTGGTTATTATTCTTAAAAATGTTACCAATTGCAATTATACTTTTAATGAATATATATTTTTTTTATTTAAAACCACTTTAAGAATGTATTTATTAGTAACTTTCAAAATAATTTTTTAGAAAAAAATATTTGGTTTTACATTTTAAAATGCTTCCCCCACCAACCACTTGAACAAAAAGCCCCGGAGTACTTAAAGTGTTATTGTTATTATTTTCAAAATCACTTTTTGTGTTAGTCTCCCAAACATGCTCTTTTCTTTTAAGAAAATAATGTTTTTAGGCATGACTGTTTACACGAATTTCAAGAGAAATTTATTTCGTGGAACTTGAACTTTTTATTTGTATTAATTTTGTAGAAAGTGAGTATAATCTCTAACACATGGTATTTTGATGCTTTCAAAATAAATTATAATCTTTAAATTGGTTGATCTTCTTGAACGATCGACCTTTGGACTTGTTGATCTTCTTGGATAATCGGCCTTTGGGCTTGTTGATCTTCTTGGGTGACCGGCCTTTGGGCTTGTTGATTTTCTTGAATGATTGGCTTTGGGTTGATCTTCTTGAAGGATTAGTGTTCGCATGAAGCTTCTGGAGAAACTTGTTTCTTGGAGTTGAACTTGAGTTAGTGTTGATGTTGAAGTTGATTTGATGCGATGTGGTTTGATCTCTAGTACTTGATCCTCTGATTCTTTCTTAGTTGGGTGAATGTGTTTGACTTGAGAAGAAAAACACCTAATGTTCTTGAAGTAGAAGTCTTGGAAGAGTCTTTGTGTCTTCAAGGGTCTTCTGTCTTTTAGGAGTGCAACTTCAGGAGTCTTGGGAGCCTTCTGCTTGTTGATGAATTCTCTCTGGGTTCTCTGAATGTAGAAAATGCTTGTATCTTCAAAGGACTTCAGTCTTCAAAATGCTTGCATCTTTAAGGACTTCAGTCTTCAGAATGCTTGTATCTTCGAAGGACTTCAGTATTCAGGTGTGGTTAGCTTCAAGAGTCAAGGAGTCTCCTAATTGTAAAGAATTCCCTATAAGCTCTTTGGAGTATAGAATTGCTGACCTCTCTAAATGAGGAGAGCTTCTCTATTTATAAAGTTCACAGGTGGGCTTGGGCTTGGCCCTTGGGTTTGAGGAGATTGAATCTTCAGCTTGTAGGTTGTGAAGATACAATCAATTTGTTTAAATCTTCTAATCTTCAAAGCTTCAAATAGTTTAGATCTTCAATTATTTAGAATTTGAGAACTTCAGTCTTTGAAGCTTGAGAAGCTTTAGTCTTCAACATCTGAGAGCCCAAATCTTAGATCTTGGAAGCTTAAATCTTCAAAGCTTTAATATGTCTTCTGATCTCCAAAGCTTTAGTATCTTCTGATCTTCAGAGGTTTGATATGTCTTCTGATCTTTAGTGCTTTAGTGTCTTCTGATTTACAGAGCTTTAGTGACTTCTGATCTTCAAAGCTTTGGAGGAGTTGTTCTTCAGATCCTTGGAGCTTCAGACTTTAGATCTTCAGAGAGTTTTTGCCTTCAATTCTTCCCACCCCAAATAAAGAGATAATGTCTTTATTTATAGAGGTTTCTCATGGGCCTTACATGGGCTTGAGCCTAATTACTTAACTGTGTAAAAAATGGGTTTGAGCTAAAATTGGGCTTGGACTCATTTGTTGTTGGGCCGAAATACTGGGCTTGAGCTTAATCTTTAATTTAGCCCAAAATTTCACCACGGGTTTGAATTGGGTTAGGCCCGCTCGACCCAATCCAACTTATAATTTTTTTCTAATAGGCTCGGACTTTCATTGATGATGTGGCGACTTGTGATTTGCCAAAATTTCTCCTTCAACAAATGCCCTTTTTGAGATTTATGCACGTCTATACGGTGTGTGAATCTCGAACAAAATATTTGGAATCAAAGTATGTTTTTGACTCTTTCAATTTAATGCATCATCATGATCAAAATTTTGATTTGAAATTTTGTTTGCTTGACACACTTTCGCCAAGTAAACAAAATATGAATTTTAGTCCTTGACTTTCTTGCTCCCAAGTAACATTTAATTTGAACTAAAGTAGAATTTATATTCCACTTTAATTGCAAATTTAATTTAATACCCCAAATTCTAACAATCATTTTTTTTTAGATTTAGAATATACTTAATTCTTCATGTGAATTTGAAGTAGAATTTTTTTATTTTGTCTTTCTCTTTCCTTCAACTTTGATTTGCTAAATGCTTGGAGTGTGCCTATATTTTGATTTGAGACAACACTTAGATTATGCCAAGGTCTTGACATTGAGATGAAGTTTTGTTGCTACCCAAATCTTGGCTTGAATTTGGAATAGAATTTGGGGTGAAATTGAATCTCAATCAATTTTGGTTTATATAAAAATTTGGGATATGCCCAATTTTAATAAGGGACCAATTGAGACATTTTTTTTATCCACAATTTATTTTGATTAAACATAAAAACTCAAGGTTGGATAATTTGAATTTGAAATAAACTTTGGAATATGACCAAATTTCAATTTGGGATAAATTTTAGATCTTTCCCGCAATTTTATTTGAAATAGGGATGAGAGAAACTAAATTTGGATGAATTTGATATAAAATTTGGAAGATGCCCAAATTTGAGATTTTATCTACAATTTAATCTCAAATTTAAAAATTTAATTTTGAATAAAATTTGGAATATGGTCAAATTTTAATTTGAGAGAAGTTTTAGATCTTACCACAATTTGATTTGGAACTAAGGATATGAACCTAGATGAAATTGAAATAAATTTTGGAATATGTGCAAATTTGAATTTTAACCGAAATTGAAATCCAAAATTTGATTTGGATAGAATTATAATCTTAAACTAATTTTGGTTTGAAGCTTGGATAATCTAGGACTTTGAACTTGATATTTGGATAAATATGGATTCGAATCTTATTCTGACCTAAATTATTATTATTATTATTATTATTATTATTATTATTTACTGAAGTTGAATATAAGCCTTCAAACTTGCCGAAAATAAAGCCACCTTCCTTTTATTAAATTGGATAAATTCAAAAAAAAAAAAAAATCAATTTAACCAAAAAATTGTTAGATCTTCTCAAATGCTATGTGTTTAGTCAATCTAAAATCTAAACTTCTTCTCCAAATTTGGTCTTTAAATCTTAACCACCTTTGATTATTCATCTATAAATTGAACTCCGAAACCTCATAGAATTCACATTGAGTGAATCACCTCCATTGCATCTCTGAAAACTTCTTCAAGGCCTTTTTATTATTTCTTTAGCTTTTTTTTTTATGCTTCTTGTTTTACTTCACCAAGTCGATGGAAATAGAGCACTCTCTCGTGATCGATCTTTTTTTTTTTTCTACTCTCTCGTGATCGATCTTCTCTCTTTTTTTTGTTCTTTTCTAATTTCTTCAGCATGCTTTCAACCTTTCTTTTTCCTTTACTTTTTTTAAGGATTTTGTGCTTGATCATCTCCTTTGGAATCCATCAACATTATGTTGCACTTAATGTGTGGTCATCGACAACATCGACTTTTGCTTCTACTAGATTTTTTTTACCGGTTTCTCATGGTACTAAGATGATGTGTGAGAGAGGGAGAAAACTGAGTCTTTTTTTTTATTTTTTTAATTTCTTCCTTTTACGAAAACATTTTTTCATTTCTTGATCTTTCTTTCTTCTTCCTTGTTTTCCTTTGCTTTCAACATTTTTTTCCTACAAATTCTTATACCACCATTGTTTGCAACATCATTATTGTCTAGCACTGTGGAGATCGAAGCCACCTGCCGCGAATGGTGATGGTGTGGATTCGTGTGGATTCGCTTGAGAAAAGGATAGGATCTGCTGACATACTTAGTGACATAGTAGAGAGAGATTTAGTGGGAAGTGAGATAAAATTTAGGGGGCGGTGGATGTGTAGAAGAAGAAAAAGATTTAGGTTTTTTTTTCTAATAAAGGTCTGGTTTTATCTTTTAACTAAAATTTTTGTATTATTTTTTCTTCTTAATTTCCTTTCTTTTTTTATTCAGAATTTTCTTTTTACACTTTTTTACTTCTTTTTTTTCTTGTTTCGTTTTTTTTTTTGTTTTGTTCATATTATCCTTATACTTTTTTAATAAATTCTTTTTCATTTTTTTCTTCTTCTCTTTTACTTTTTTTTTCTTTTTTTTTTCATTCTTTTTTTCTTTTATTTTTTTCTTTTCCTCTTTTCTTTTCTTTTTTTACGTGTTTTTTCCCTTTTCTTTTTCTTTTTATTTTTTTTTGTTTTGTTTCTATTTCTTTTTCTTCTTTTTCTTTTTGTTGTTTTGTTTCTTTTTCTTTTTAATTTTTTTTTTGTAGGAGGTGATTTTTTATTTATTGTTTTTTTTGCAGCAATTCCTCGATACATGACCGTCTCCTTGGTATACAAAGGGATGACCCTGGAACTATCACCATCCTGGAAAGGTCTACCTTTTAGCATAATTTGTGCATCCTGATCGTCATGGGAGGGCCTCTACATTGTAGCACTGCCAGGCTTACAACTTCTCCATTCGACTCACCCTAGGGAGGATCTGGTCTGCATTGTACAACGTCGTTCGTGCATCCTGATCCGTCATACGGAAGGGCTCGCCACAAGGCAACTCCTCCATTCAATCACCTATAGGATTTCAAAGGTCTGCTTTGTAGCGTCGTTTCGTGCGATCCTGATGTCATGGCGAGGGCCATGCAAAGGCTTCCAAACTTTTCAATTCGATCACCCTAGGGAAGGTCTACCTTGTAGCAGCATCTGATCGTCATGCAGGGGCCCACAAAAGGCTTCAACTCTCCCATTCAATCAACTAAGGGAGATTCAAAGGTCGCTTATAATGTCGTTCGTGTATTGATCGTACAGGGAGAAGGCCTTGCAAAGGCTTACAACTCTTCTATCGATCACTACATAGGGAATATTCAAAGGTCTGTTTATACGTCCGTTCATGTATCCTAATCATCACGGGAAGAGGCCCTCGCAAAGCCTTACAACTCCTCATTCATCACCTAGGGAAGGACCAACAACAGGTCTAATTTAATAATAGGTTATCCGCCTTGATTAGAAGGTAACTTTAAAGTTAAAGGATCAGAGTTGTCCTCGCATATGAGGTGGAGTCGGATGGACCAGAGTTGTCCTCGCATATGAGGTGAAGCTAGGAAGACCAAACTTGATCTCGCATATGAGGTGGAACCACACCAATATTTTTGGAGAGGAAGCGAAGCTACACCAACATTTTTGAGAAGGGGTGAAGTTGTACCAACATTTTGGAAAGGAAACGAAACCGCACCATGACTTTGGAGATAGAGTGAAGTCGCGTCATCAGTTTGGATGGAGTGAAGTCGCGTCATCAGTTTGGATGGAGTGAAGTCGCGTCATCAGTTTGAAGATGAAGTGAAACCGCACCATCAGTTTGGTGATGAAGTGAAACCACAACATCAGTTTGGAGATGAAACGAAGCCACGCCACGACTTAAGAGATGAAGCGAAGTCGTGCCAACATTTTGGAGAGGAAACGAAATCGCAACATGACTTTGGAGATAAAGCGAAGTCGCGCCATCAGTTTGGAGATGAAGCGAAGCCATGCCATAACTTTGGAGATAAAAGGAAACCGCACCATGACTTTGGAAATGAAGCGAAACCGCGCCATAACTTTGGAGATGAAGCGAAGCCACGCCATAACTTTGGAGATGAAGCGAACCATGCCAGACTTTGGAGATAAAGTGAAACTGCGCCAACATTTTGGAGATGAAGAGAAGTCGTGCCATCAGTTTGGAGATGAAGCGAAACCACGCCATGACTTTGAAGATGAAGTGAACCACGCAGACTTTAGAGATGAAGCAAATTTGCGTCATGATTTTGTAGACCGAGTCATTGAAGATGGAGATGAGCCATGCACATGACCATGAACTTGAAGATGAAGTGGACCATGCACACCGACCTTGAGCTTAAAGATGGAGCGAAACCATGCATACCGACCTTGAACTTGAAGAAGGAAGTGGGACCATGCACGCCAATCTTGAACTTGAAGATGAAACAACTTCGATGGAGTCTCTAAACTTGAGGATGGAGAAGCATCAACGAGACCTTCACATTTGAGTTTGACAAAGCATCGACAAATCCTCCGCATTTGAGTTTGACAAAGTATCGACGAATCCTCTGCACTTGAGCTTTGAAGAATCGGTGAATCCTCCGCATTTGAGCTTGAAGCATTGGCGAATCGTCCGCACTTGAGTTTGACGAAGCATCAATGAATCTTCACATTGTGCTCGACTTTGCAACTTTGAGCGTGAAGATGGCATTGCAAAACCTCCAGACTTGAGCATGAAGATGAAGCATCGATGAAGCCTCAAAACTTGAAGATTAAAGAGCATCGATGAAGCCTCTGAACTTGAAGATTAAAGAGCATCGACGAAGCCTTTGAACTTGAAGATGGAGGAGCATCTAAGTTTGATTTTAAAGAGGAAGCAAAACGCATTTCAAGTGTGTGCCTTTTATTTATTGTTCTGGCTCCTTACAAGGGATGAACATCTTCAATCCATTGTGTTGCCTCCAATAGGGATGAACATCTTCAATCTGGAGTGTCATTCTTTAACGAGGATGATCAACATCAATCTTGTAGTGTCATACTTAGGTGGTTGTGGTACATTTTCTGATGAACTAAACTTAAATTTCTATAAGTTTTCCTTCGTATTTTAAAGAAAGGATCAAATCATGACGTAGTTCAAGTTTTT
This sequence comes from Benincasa hispida, assembly GCF_009727055.1. Classification (NCBI taxonomy): domain Eukaryota; kingdom Viridiplantae; phylum Streptophyta; class Magnoliopsida; order Cucurbitales; family Cucurbitaceae; genus Benincasa; species Benincasa hispida. The sequence goes on along the minus strand of NC_052356.1, from coordinate 61,242,260 downwards.
TTTTTTTTTTTTTGTTAACTGGACTGAACTTGAAAGTTTCTTTTAAGTTGCCTTCATTACCCTTCTATAATGGGATCAAGTTATAATGTAGTTCAAAAAGATTTTTTTTTTTTTTGCACTGACTTAAACTATAAATTTCCTCTTTAAGTTGCCACGTAACTTTAATACATGATAGAGATCAATCTAAATGTAGTTCGTAAAGAATGTTCTTTTTTTTTTGTGGGGGGAGGGGGGAGGGACATTTCACATTTTAAGCTCATGTGGGCCAGAAGCATTATGCAGTTTAGGCTCTTGCGATGAGGAGCTTCTTCATTTAAACTTCAGAAGCTCTTATTTCATCATGGTTTTTATCATCCTCTTCATTTGTAGGATTCGTCAATATGATGAGTTTTGGCTTCACTATTAAGGAACCTTCTGTACTTATGTCAACAGAAAATTTCCTCTTCATGCGTGAAGGGACACGACTGTGTATCTTTTCGTCATTGTTTTCTTCATGGAATGACGTTAGCTTCAAGATTTCATCCTTTCTTTACGTTGATCGCTTGTTGTCTTGAGACGATCAAAAGCAGATACTGAAGGTTGATATTTCTTTGATGTGGATATACTTAGCCTTTTGAAGGTTGAAGTTCGAGCAGAAGTAGTCGTTGGACGTTGGTCTTCTTATCCTACCGTGGCCAGACTCAATCTTTGAAAGACTGAAGATCGAGCACTTTAAGGCTTAATACGATCGAAGATAGAAGTTATTTGCTTCATTTCTTCTAGGTCGTTGACTTCTTTAGCAGTCATATGATTGTTGTCAACTTCCACTATGCCGACAGTGTGACATGTAATAACTTCTGATACTTTCTCTGGATGATTATTGAGAAAGCTTATTGGGAGAAATTCTACCAAAGTTGCCGACCGTCGGAATTGAGGGAAGTCCTTGTCTTCTTTCTTAGTAGGCTTAGGCTTCCATGTCATCTTTTTTCCTTTCTTTTTATGAGTCTTGTTCCTTCTTCTATAGTTTTAATAGGAACAAGACTCTTTTTGGGTGGAGTTTGACTGTCTTCTTTTTCGACGAGTCGCAACTATCCACCCTTTGTTGTCATCTTCAATGAAGTCATCTTTCTTTTTGAAATTTGTTGTTTGAATCTCTTGCTAAAACCAAACAACTATAGGCTCAAAGGCTCCGAACTGGATCAGGCTTTGTCTTTGAGCATGGGACATAGACAGTGTTGGAACACTTGAAGTCGCCGCTACTGTAGCGTGATTTATCTAAACTACTTCATCCAAATCTAGCTCAATCTTCTTTTCATGAGCCAAATTCAGAATGCGTTCCTTCAGCATGAAGCACTTTTCAATTGGTGACTAATGACCCGATGATACTTGCAGTAGTTAGCATTATCTACTTTTCTTGCTTGTTCCAGCAACTAAATAAGTTACTTCTCTAGCAGTTGCTCCAACATATCTGCACATCAGAGTCATTGAATGGATAAACCTTCTCTTCTCTTTCTTTAAGAGTTGGACGACGCTTCTCGCTCTCATTGTGCCTTCTTTCAAATTTTGTTTGTTTTTCTTTGGAGGAAAATTTTTGCAGGGTCACATGAACGACCATAGATTCTTTTGTGACACTATCTATGATCTTTTCAGTGCCTTTGGATTCATTCTTGTATTTTCTCCCTTTCGGGACTAGGAAATATTTAGTTCCCCTGTTGGCGATGCTCAGCTTCATATCATGAGCGGGTGTTGCCAACTCCTCAAATGTACGAGGTTTTATCCCTTGTAGGATGTATATGAACTCCCAATGCATGCCTTGAGTGCACATCTCCACTGCAAATAATTCAATGAGTCTATCTTTGCAATCCAGACTCAATGCTCTCCATCGGTTGATGTAATCGATGACTGTCTCTCCCTTCCACTGTTTGGTGTTCATCAGCTCCATCATGTTAACAGTGTGCCTTATACTGTAGAAGCGGTTCAGGAACTCTCTTTTTAGTTGTTCCTAACTGTCAATCACTTCTGGCTCAAAATTAGTATACCAATCAAAATCATTTCCTTTCAAGGTACGAATGAATTGCTTGACTAGCTGGTCTTCTTTGGTTCCTACATTTTTGCAGATTTCAATGAAGTGTGCAACATGTTGCTTTGGATTGCCCTTTCCATCGAACTACTGGAACTTTGAAGGTTAATACCCAGCTGGTATTCTTAGGTTGTCGATTCTCTTGGTGTACGGCTTGGAGTACATAAAGGAGAACTGTGATGGTCTTCCGTACTAAACCCGTATGGAGTTTGTAATCATATCCTGCAGTTGTTGAATTGACAGGCTGGCAACAGAGGTCGATTGTTACGGCTGGTTTTCCTGCAAGATAGTCTTTCCTTTGTCATTGACTTTTATAGTTGGAGATTGACTCGACTCAGTGATTTCTCGAGTCTATATTGATCTCTTAAAGCAGCGATTTCATGATCTCGCTCTTCAACAGCTTTCATTAGGAAATTTATCTTCCTTTCCATCTCTGCCATGGCTGACTCAGCCGTTACGTCAGTCACCATGACAGATACTACATCAAAATACGATTCTTTATCTGATGGATCAGCAGCAGAAACGTAGCTGTCGAACAAGGGATTTTCTCTAATAACGATCCCGCCTTTAGTAGATTCCATTAGTTTCTTCGTGATGATAGAGCTTATGTAAGTATCACTTGCGACGGTAGCTTTGGATACAACTTTCTTTGGTGCTATTTGTAGGTTTATGGACTTGGATGACGAGAGAGAGATGAGAGGTAGGGAGGTCCCATTGGGTGTGCCAATTTGTTCACATGAGATTTCAAGAGAAATTTATTTCGTGAAACTTGAACTTTGTATTTGTATTAATTTTGTGGAAAGTGAGTACAATGTCTAACACATGGTATTTTGATGCTTTCAAAATAAATTATAATCTTTAAGCTGATTGATCTTCTTGAACAATTGACCTTTGGGCTTATTGATCTTCTTGGACGATCGACCTTTGGGCTTGTTGATCTTCTTGGGTGATTGGCCTTTGGGCTTGTTGATCTTCTTGAATGATCGGCATTTGGGCTTGTTGATCTTTTTGGGTGATCGGCCTTTGGGCTTGTTGATCTTCTTGGAGGATTAGTGTTCGCACGAGGCTTCCGGAGAAACTTGTTTCGTAGAGTTGAACTTGAGTTGGTGTTGATGTTGAAGTTGATTTGATGCGATATGGTTCGATCTTTAGTACTTAATCCTCTGATTCTTTCTTGGTTGAGTGAATGTGTTTTACTTGAAGAAGAAAAGCACCTAACGTTCTTGAAGTAGAAGTCTTGGAAGAGTCTTTGTGTCTTTATGGGTCTTCTGTCTTTTAGGAGTACAACTTCAGGAGTCTTGGGAGCCTTCTACTTGTTGATGAATTCTCTCTGGGCTCTCTGAATGTAGAAAATGCTTGTATCTTCAAAGGACTTCAGTCTTCAAAATGCTTGCATCTTCAAAGGACTTCAGTCTTCAGAATACTTGTATCTTCGAAGGACTTTAGTATTCAGGTGTGGTCAGCTTCAAGAGTCAAGGAGTCTTCTAATTGTAAAGAATTATTTATAAGCTCTTTGGAGTATAGAATTGCTGACCTCTCTAAATGAGGAGAGCTTCTTTATTTATAAAGTTCACAGGTGGGCTTGGGCTTGGCCCTTGGGTTTGAGGAGATTGAATCTTCAACTTGTAGGTTGTGAAGATACGGTCAATTTGTTTAAATCTTCTAGTCTTTAAAGCTTCAAATAGTTCAGATCTTCAATTCTTTAGAATTTGAGAACTTTAGTCTTCGAAGCTTGAGAAGCTTTAGTCTTCAACACCTGAGAGCCTGAATCTTGGATCTTGGAAGCTTAAATCTTCAAAGCTTTAATATGTCTTCTGATCTCCAGAGCTTTAGTATCTTCTAATCTTCAGAGCTTTGATATGTCTTCTGATCTTCAGTGCTTTAGTGTCTTTTGATTTTCAGAGCTTTAGTGACTTCGATCTTCAAAGCTTTGGAGGAGTTATGTTCTTTAGATCCTTGGAGCTTCAAACTTTAGATCTTCAGAGAGCTTTTGCCTTCAATTATTCCCACCTCCCCCCAAATGAAGAGTTAATGTCTCTAAGGTTTCTCATGGGTCTTACATGGGCTTGAGCCTAATTACTTTACTAAGCCAAAATTGGGTTTGAGCTAAAATTGGGCTTGGACCCATTTGTTATTGGATCGAAATACTGGGTTTTGAGCTTAATCTTTAATTTAGCCCAAATTTTCATCACGGTTTGAATTAGGTTGGGCCTGAGCGACCTTAATTACTCGGCCCAATCCAACTTATAATTTTTTCCAATAGGCTTGGGCTTTCATTGATGATGTGGCGACTCGTGATTCGCCAAAATTTCTCCTTCAACAATGACAAAAGTGCTCCATATATAATTTAAAATTTTAGTTTAAGAAAAAAATATAAATAATAGATCACTCCGTATTTTCATAAGAATATGAAATGCTATTGTTGTTGGCAAATACTCCAAAAATTTGATACTATTCTAAATAGTTTTTAAAAACTGGTTTTCTTTATGAAATTTGGTTAAGAATTCAACCATTTTACTGAAAAAAAAAAAAGCAAACTATTGTAAGAAATTTAAAGGAAATAGGCTTAATTTTTAAAATAAAAAATAAAAAATCAAAATGATTACTAAATTGGGCCTTAATTTTCAAAACTTGGTTTAAAATTTGAAAATATTAGTAGAAAATTAATAATAAAGCATTGAAAAGACAGGAGTAAATTTGAATTAAGACCTTTCATATGCATGAATCCTTAATTCTTAAACACTACAAACCACGAAATCAAATACCATTTCAAGCCTAAAGATTGAGTTAGATATAGATGTTTTAAGATCAAAGACTCTTGAGATAATAATGGACCCTTCGCCCCAGATTCTGACACACTCGTAAGATAGAATTGATCAATCCTACTATAACGTTAAAGAAACACACCAACTCAATGTATCATAATGTAGGTAGCAATAATATTAACAAGTTTATAGTTTTTTAAAGGAAAAATTTACCTTTAGAATCTTAAATTTTTAGGTATAGATTCATTTTGTCCATAAGTTTAAGTAAAAAAAATTTAGAGACCAAATAAAATCTGAAGACTAAATTTTTTTTCTTTAATGTTGTTCTTTAAATTTTGGCCCATTCAATCAGTCTCGTCCACCACACCCTGCCTCTTTCTCCACACAACTCCGCCGCATAGCTGCCATGGCCAACGACGATCCCCAAAAACTTCCATTGAAATTCCGCCTCCTCCTCCACCTCCGCTCCTTCGCCTCCGACAAATGTTGCCGCCCCAACATGTCCGTAAATCGCTCTCTCATGTCCCTTTTCGAGCCCAAAGTCTCCCCCTCCTCTGCCCCTCGCGACGGCGTCTTCACTCGCGACACCGCCATCGATCCCTCTCGCAACCTATGGTTTCGCCTCTTCGTCCCTTCCCCCACTCTCGACGACCTCCCCATGCCCGTCCTCATCTACTTTCACGGCGGTGGATTCGTCTTCTTCTCCCCTGATTTCTTTCCCTTCGATATTCTCTGTCGCAAACTCGCTCGCGATCTCCAAGCGATCGTTGTATCTGTCAATTACCGCCTCTCTCCCGAGTATCGCTATCCTTCTCAGTACGAAGACGGATTTGACGCTTTGAAATTCATCGACGAATTGGATTCTAGCGCTTTTCCGGAGAAATCTGATTTCGACCGCTGTTTTATTGCTGGTGATAGCGCAGGCGGAAACCTAGCGCACCATGTCGTCGTCAGATCCAGCGATTACGACTTCAAGAAGGTGAAGATCAGAGGCTTGATCGCGATTCAACCGTTCTTCGGTGGCGAGGAGCGAACCGAATCGGAGATCCGATTCGCAAAGTCGCCGACGTTGAATTTGGAACGGGCGGATTGGTACTGGAAGGCGTTTTTGCCTGATGGATCGAACAGAAACCATCCGGCGGCCCACGTATTTGGATCGGACGGTGTAAACATTTCGGCTGTGAGGTTCACGGCGACGCTTCTGATCGTGGGAGGATCAGATCAGTTGCGAGATTGGGATAGAAAATACTATGAGTGGCTGAAGAACGCCGGAAAAGAAGTGGAATTAGTGGAATATCCGAACGCGATTCATGGATTTTATACGATTTCTGAACTGCCGGAAACTTCGTTGCTGATTAAAGATGCTAAGAATTTCATTGAGAAAAGAGGAGCAATGTAAATCATGAACTGAATTCGACCTTCCATTGTGACGATGATGATTCTTGTTCTTCTTCTTCATCTTCTATTTTTCTGCAAAAAGGAAGAGACTGCAGTATCCAGATCCACCTTCAGGTTAAAGAAGATGAAAAAGAAAGTTGAAATAACATTTTGGCCCTCCACTTTGTGATTTGTTCATCTTTAGTAACGCCTAATTTTAGTATTTATGCTCTTCATAGATCATTACTTACTTTACTTCTCAAAATCCTTTTATTTTCGCTTATCCTATTCGGTAGAGATTTTCACATAGTCGGACTGGATCCGAATGACTTCTCTTCCCCATCTTTGCTCTCCATTTAATTTTTTCGCTAAATTTATATTCTTTATGGAAAATTGGTGGGAATTGGATTTCCCCCGAATAATTTTTCAAATTATTTTCAAATATAAGAATATATAGCAAAATGTGTTATTAGTATAGAATATTAATGAATAATGATATTTTGTTACATTTTAAAATATTTTTAGTAATTTTTTTTTTATTTAAAACAATGGTCCTAATTTTTTTTGTCTTTCTTATTTTATTTTTTAAAAAATTAATCGATGGGATTGGAAAAGTTTGTTTTTTTTTTAAAAGCTATCCTTGTCATTCTTTTTTGGATTGGAAATTTTGTTTGTTTTTTAAAAAAGGTAACAAAAACTTGAATTAATTTAAATATAATATCTATATAATACTATTAAAACATAACATTAAATTATTAATTAGAAGTTTAGCCATATTTTTTTCTCTCACATCCTTCCCCATTTCCCACCCATTAGGAGCGAGTTTGCACAGGAAAATGGACATTAAAAATTAATCTTCCATTGATGTCACACAACATTATCGTGCCAGGACGTATCTCCTATCATTAATAAGTAAAGTCCTAATGCGATATTCATTTCAATTGCATTTAAAAAAAAAAAAAAAGAAATCAACCATAATGTTTTTAAATCAAATGTTGAGCAACTAAAAACAAAAATCGTATAAAGGCTCGATCATTTTGTGATGGGTGAGACATTCCTAATATAATAATAGGGTGGTGCAATGCCCTTTGACGTAAGCTTAATGATAGTTTTTATTGATGTTTTAGGATTGCGTCATCTAACATTAAACTTGTCAGATGAATCGAGTCATTCGTACAAAAGTTTCCAAATTTATACTCTAGATATAAGATTTATTGAATATAAACTAAAATTAGATGTTTGACCTTGACATGTCTCCAAATTTAAATTATCGGGACGAAATGGTATCTCAGAAGAAAAAAAAAAAAAAACTATATTACAATGAAACTTAGTTTTATGTCTAATAGATGAATTGATTTTTAAATGTTTAAATATATTACTTATAAAATATAAAATTATAATTTAAAATGTCTACTATAATTTTTAAAGTTTGTGGAACTCACAGAATTAGAGACAAAGTTGAATAGAACAAAAACAAATGAAATGTGTTCTTTTTGGAATTATTTTAAGTCGAAGGTGATTGATTTCTAAAGTGGAATTGGATCTTCAAGTGTGAAGATTTTGTTCATTTTCTTCTAAAAGCAGCTTGCAATTCCAATATCGATTAAAAAAAGGACTACAATGAAAAAGGGCTAAAAAAGGGTTTCTTTTAGTAATTATTTTAAGGTGAAGATGATTTGTAAGTGGGATTGTGAGAACAAGCATTATTAGAAAAGGGAAAAAGAATGGTATAATTTAATATAAATATAATCAGCCGCCTATTTATTTATTTTTTTATTTTAGGCTTTACACTCTAATTATTGGGGGATATTGTCCACAATTATGTCATGCACGTGGTTTAAAATATTTTATTACATGAATTTTTACTATAAAATTTAAATTTTGATGGAATATTCTTCGATTTTAATTAATAAATATTTGACAAGAAATGAAGTTATTCGCACGAGGTTTTAGAAAAAACTTACTTAATGGAATTTGAACTTTTGTATTTGTATTAATTTTAATATAGCAAGTACAATCTCTAATACGTAATCCTTTGATACTTTTAAAATAAACTTTAATCTTTAAGCTGATTGATCTTATCGACCTTTGGACTTATTTATCTTCTTGAATGATCGGTCTTTTGGCTTGATGATCTTCTTGGATGATCGATCTTTAAGCTTATTGATCTTCTTGGATGACCAGCCTTTGGGTTTGATGATCTTCTTGGAGGATCAGTATTCGCACAAGGCTTCTGGAGAAATGTATTTCGTGGAGTTGAACTTGTGTTGATGTGGTTCAATCTCTAGTACTTCATCCTCTTATTCTCTCTCGGTTGAATGCATATGCTCTTAATATATGAAAGCAGAATATGTAGATGTTCTTGAAGTTGGAGTCTTGGAAGAATTTTTGTATCTTCAAAGGACTTCGGTCTTCAAGTGTGGTCAGCTTCAGGAATCAAAGAGTCTTCTGATTGTAGAGAATTTTTTCTGGACTCTCTAGAGTCTAAAATTTCTTATCCTCACAAATGAAGATAACTCATTTAGCTATAAAATTCTCAGGTGGGCTTCATAGGCTTAGTTGGTTTATAGACCTGGCCCTTGAGCCCAACTAATTAGATTTGGGCCTTATTTGACGTTTGGATCAAATTAAGTCTAATTTTTTTTTGGCTCAATTGTACTTTAGCTCAAATAATAATATCGAATTGGACCAAATTAATTCTAATCATTCCAACGGTCATGAAGGAAACATATGGCATCATCGAATTTCGCCAATTTATGTCTTTAACTTCAATTTGGGACACATGTCAACTTCTAATTAGTCTCAAATTCAATTATTTGGAATTTCTTCATTAATTTTGTAAATGACGTGACAATTTGCGATTGGTCAAAATTTCTGATTCAACAAATGCCAATTTTCAAAATTTATGTGCATATATGGATGGATGAATCTCGAAAAATATAAAGTTGGAATCGAGATTCAAATATATTTATTCTTGAATTTGACCTTAATTGAATTGTCAATCAAATTATGAATTTAGTACCTAAGTTTAATCGATAAACATTGATATATGACCAAATTTTAATTTGAAAGTTAAACTTATTTGAATTTGAAATAAAATATGGAATGCGGCCAAATTTTATTTTGAGATAAATTTGACACTTTATCTAGTTTAATTTTGCTTTGATAATAGAAGTTGAACAATTTGAATTTAGGATAAAATTTGAAATATGGAATATGGGATAAACATGGAATATGGTCAAATTTTAACTTTCACAATTTTCTCAAAGTTGAACAATTTGAATTTAGGATAAAATTTGAAATATGACCAAATTTTAATTTGAAATAAATTTGAAAATTTTCACTCAATTTGATTTGAATTGAGGATAAAAACTAAATTTGTCTTGAATATGAGATTAAATTTGTAATATGACCAAAATTTAATTTGAGATGAATTTGAGATAAAATTTGGAATATGTCCAAATTTAAAATATATGCAAATGGATTTTGATATCATTTGAGCTAATTCATTCAAACCCACCAAGAATCTTAAATTCAAATTTAAAAGATAAGATATTTTAATTCAAATCTCATCAAAATATTTTAAAGAGATAAGATTTTAGTAAAAAATCCAAATTAAATTAGGAATTTGAATCCATCTTGACCTCTATAAATAGGATTAACCACATACATCTTTTTCATTATCATCTTCCACTATTCTCCTCTTCCTTTTCTTCCATCTCCTTTTTTTCCTCTTTTTTTCCTTCTTCCTTTCTTCTTCCTTTTTTTTTTTTTTTNTCTTCCTTTCTTCTTCCTTTTTTTTTTTTTTTTTCTTTTTTCTTCTTCTTTCTTTTTTTCAACGTATTTTTCTTTTTCTTTTTTCTTTTTTTCTTTTTTCTTTTCTTTTTCCTTTTTTTCTTTCTTCTTTTTCTAATCATATTTATCTATTTATTTATTTTTAAGAATCATATTTTTTGTATACCCCTGGTGGATATATCTTTGAATATTTGACATGTTTCCCCCTGTAATGAGATCGTCACCAAAGTTGCTCACAATCGATTAGACTCTAGATACAACCCCTATGTGGGTGATTATATGGCCTACTCCACAAACAATGATTTGACTTTTGCTAGACACAACCTTTATGTGAGTGATTGTGTAGCCTATAGAGGTGATTGTGTAGCCTGCAGGGGTGGTCGCCAGCTTCGCCAATAATGATCTGATTTCTGCTAGACATAACCCTTATGTGGGTGACTGTGTAGCTTGTAGAGGTGGTCACTAGCTTCATTAACAACAATCTGGCTCTTGTTAGATACACCCTGAAAGAGTTAAATAATATGCAGCAGAAGTATCAGGGATCCATAAACATTCAAATTCACTAATTTTGGCAGAAACTAAAGCATGATTTTCTAAAAAGAAGGTTTTAAGATCATACATTTGATGAACTCTCCAAGAAACCGAGTGTACAACAGCAGTATTCACTTGATATCACTGTGAACCACCTCAAAACCTTCCCTACTATCCTCTTGGAGCTTTAGACAGAGTTGTGGGACTCAAGAGCAACTTGAAAAAGTGAAGAACAATGAAGAACACTCACTGCCGGACAAGAAGAATAGTTTCTTCTCACAAAAGTTTTTCTCTAAAAAATTTTGCATTCCTTCTTCTCAAATGACTCCAATCTTCTTTATATATTGTAGATGAACATGCAAAGAAGTGAAGTGCAATCAATCAAGAGAAGATAATGGCCTTTTGTGTGAGCATGAAGATGAAGGTAATGGAAAAAATTCAATCTCCATTTTGTACACCATGCAAAAACGATTTTTACTTTTCTTTTTAAAACATAAAATGATTTCAAAACCATTTTAATTGAAAAAAATGATTTTCTTAAATTAATTTCATAAATTATTTTAAAATATTAATTAATTTAATATCAAATATTAAATTAATTTTTGCATAATAATCATCTTCATATATTTAAATCATATTTAAATATATATATATATTCTCTAGTTTTGTTTAATTTGAACGTTTCAAATTAATTTCTCAAACTACCCTAAAGCTTATCTATTTACGAGCTAGTAGGGGGACCTCGCGGACCTACAGATCATGGCTCCAATGATTCGTGATTAATCAACTAAACTCATTAATCCGATCTAATCCCCGTACGTTAACTAATGGGACACCTCACTATAGCCCATAGTTGAACTCTCCTCTCTTGCAAGGCTATGTCCCCAGCTATTCATCTGGTTTTATCCCAAAATGGTAAGCTTATTAAGCAGTACTGTTGGACTACTCTCACCATTTGCAAATTAAAGGATAATCCCGAACAAACAGGAGTTCATAGCAAGCTCAGGATTAAGATCGAGTTAACCTAGGTTATATAATAAATGAAATAATCAGTTTTAATAGTAAACGGTCGTTATAAAGAAAAGTGACTATTTTCGTAGTCCAGTCTATATGCAAACTCATTGCATAGGATGCTCCCACTCTCATGTCTCAACATGAACGATTTGTGGATCACATCGTTTGTAGCACCTTACAACTTTTTGTAACAACTACAGAGTGGGCCACATCCAATAGTGTTACCAGAATGAGATACCCAATTTCATCCATATAATTATTAGACCATTTAGGCTATATACTGTCAACTTGATCCTGTTTATATCATTACATAAAGTTACAACATTCAGACTATAGCCAAGGATGCATTTATTGGATTTTCATAATAAGATGCAAAATCAAAAAGTCATTGTTATTGATAAAATAGAATGTTTAACACGAACTACAAGTTCTAGGACATTCCCAACACATCCGCATATGGTTGATTATGTAGCTTGTAGGGGTTGTCGTCAGCTTTCTAATAACGATTTGGCTCTTGGTAAACACAACCTCTATATGGGTGACTGTGTAGCCTACAAGGGTGGACGCTACCTCTACTAAAAACGATTTGATTCCTGTTAAACACAACCCCTATGTGGGTGACTGTGTAGCCTGTAGGAGTGGTCGCCAGCTTCGCCAACAACAATCTGACTCCTTCTAGACATATCCCCTATATGGGCGACTGTGTAGCCTACAGGGGTGGTCACCAGCTCTGTTGTATTTATTATATATTTATTCATTTAAGCAATTTATTACTTTCATTCTTTTCTTCTTCCTTTTTTTTTTTAACATGGAAAGTGACCTTTTATTTGGGAAAAGAATAGATCAAACGATAATTCGGGCCTTTGATTCTGGTGTTCCTTCTGTAGGCATGATTTTAAACTATGACCAAAGATTTATTGGTTTTGGCTTGAGTCCTTGACTTAAGTGTTTCATTGGTTTCAAGCTCATTGCTCTACCGACTTTTATCTCAACTTTCCACCAGCTTCGATCTTAATGAGCGACCTGGGGATTCCATTGGATTTGGCTTGGATTCTTGTCTTGAGTGTTCCATCGATTTCAAGACCAATGCTCAACCAACTTTGATCATCGCATTCCATTTGCTTTGATCTTGCAATTGTGATGAAGCAAAGAAAATTGGATGTCACATCCCTTCCCGTTCTTACTCCTCAAGCCCAAAAGCAAGCGTGAAGATGGTAGACACCACCCTTCTGTGATATCTACTGTCCACTCACCTATGTATACTAGATAATTCTCATAACATAGATGTGTCTAGTTTCAAGTTAATTTGATTAATTACAACTATATATACTAAGTAGGTTTACAAACATATTTGCGATTCTTTCTGAAGCCTAATAACTTTCTATTATAGCCATCTTGGGTTTTGCTCCACTAGAGTGGCAGATCCTAACCTCGAATGGCACTTCCAGAACTTTCTCTTCTGCTACCTGGGGGGAGGGGGAATAAAACATTGGAAAGCATGAGCTAGACGCTCAATGAGTGGTAAGGTTATATAGAAACTAAGTTTTTCTTTTAGTAATTCATTTCGAAATAATTTCACAAGCAACAATCATAAACAATATCAAGAAATAAGACATAACCACCCCAGCCTGATAACTGAGATAATACTAACATGATCATGTGTTTTCCCAGGTAAACTAGTCTAACCTAAGATGCAAGTGTGAGGAAACAATCCAAGTACCCAATATGGCCTGTGATGCATTATTTTATGTGATGAAATTATGGAATGAGATGCGGTGATAAAAATGCGTTGAGCAACAAGTTTTCTCAGCGGAATCCAAGTATAAACCCCACTGATTTTCTTGGTAAGTCCAGGGTCGAACTCAGAGACTAGGTAAAACAGTATGTGGTGATAATTTCTAAGAAACTTTGCGGTAACCAAATAAATCAAATAGTTGTTTGGGTTGTTGTTTGCGGTATAAAAATAAATGTATGCAGTGGATTTGAGAAAATATCGATTATGCGATAGATGCACTGAGTATGCGGAGGAACGGGTTGAGAAGGTCCTTAGTTAGCGTTTCCCGGGAATGCGTCAAACTATGCGATCATGTTACACTCATGTGACAGCAAGTCATTTTCCAATGCAAATGCGATGCTCCTAGTTCTAGGACGCATGTGTTGAATGCAAAAATATCCATAGAGCTTATTCCTAAGTCTCTACTCTTTTCCTATGCGATGATGCAAAATGCACACAAAGACAAGGTGACCGCACACAATCATATCCTATGTCTAAGATGCATGCGATGCGTTAGTAGCAAACAGTGCTTATTCCTAAGCTCTTATCTCTTGATTATGCGTTCTAATTTGACTCTCCCGAGCCTAGATTCTAACCTAACTTTTCCAAGCCTAGATTCTGCCCTTAGACTACCCTCCCGAGTATCTCTAATGGATGAATGATGCATACATAATATAAGATAATCGCATAGAGTGAATATCCCCAGTTATGCTAGCTAAGAACTTTTCATCCCATTTGACAGATTTAGCTACTCATGCGTAATAAACAGAGAGTGAACAGATATAAAGAAATAAGTTCCATTTCTATAGATGAGTTTAAGTACAAAATGACAATGGAAGATAAGGATAGAGAGCCTGGCAACAATCCCTTGCTTCCCAAGGCTTTTACACTAGCAGCAATCATTTCTGCCAATTATCACTCCCTCAAATTTAAATTTCCTCAAGCATACACTAAAAATTTCCTTTAGAAGTCGACCACAATCTCTTTTCCAAGATTTCTCAAGGATACTTCATTCAAATCCTATACACCAAAATTTCCTTAATTCTTATTCAAATCTCTTCTTCAAATATTTCTAAAACCTAGGGACCGCAAGTTTAACCTTAAAAAAGAACTTTACTTGATTCCAGGACATCGCATGATTTATTTCAAAAACATTTTTTCACTAGGGTGTTAAATGGTTTTTATCCTTGCATATTTTTTACATTGTTATTTTTCTCTGACCTTGTGTTGATCCAAGTGCCTCGTCTTCGTTTGGCTTGCCCCCACGTGTGCCATGCGGACATTCAACTACGAGCAAGGTACTCTTTTTCAGACTAAACTCATACCTACTTAGCAAGGTCATTTATTTATGCATTGATCCTGGTGACTTACTTTTGTTTTGGCTTGCCCCCACGTGTGTCATGCGGACATCCAACTACGGGTAAGTGCCCTTCACAACTTAACTCTTATCAACATAAGTTTCCCCATTGCGTTGACAGTGGAGTTGTCATTCTCAAAATTTTCCTTCATTTTTTTAAAGAGCTAAAAATAGCAAGGTTGAAAATAAATACCTCACCCCAAAATTTAGAATGCGGCAATGTCATCATTGCCAATAGATTGAAAGAAGTCATGCGATATTCCTAGGAAGCTACGTAAAGAGTCAGATTGAAAGAAAGCTAGCAGACCACTAACTTCGAGAAATATTTCATGAGGTGACTATCCTAAAATTAAGTTGACTCTAGTATATACGAGAAAATAGAAGCATGTGTTTCATCAATGAAATCATAATTGGCAAAGAGAAAGCATGCGGTGACTTACTAAATTTTCAATGTTAAATGATTGCGGTAATCAAAGAGGATGCGGTGATAAAACTTTCAAAATTAAAATGTGATACAATAGCGTAGAATTTGGAATAAAATCAAGGAAGAATACAACCCCCAAATTTTCACTGTCGCCCGCATTGTTTGTTGACGCATCCTGCCTTGCGGCAATCTATTGTCTTTAGATTGCGATGACGATATAAAGTAGTTACGTCTTCTTGTAGCGCCTCCACAATCGTTCACCTCGATCTTTCAAGAAAAACATTGAGAGGGTCAAATAATGTTAAACAAAAAAAAAAAAAATCTTTTACCGTAATTGCTCATCAAATCGCTTTTTTTTTTTTTTTTTTTTTTTTTAAAGAATAGCAAAGAAGTAAATATGCGATAATAGATAATAACAAGGTGATGAAAGTTCTTGAAGGATTGATTGTAGAAAAAGGATATTCAAAAGAAATTGCGTCCCTGATGAAGTTGAGTCACATAGTAACTTTAGGGACTACTTATTCCAGCTGAGCTTTTTCACGTCCACGTTGGTTTTTTCTTCTTTCTCGATATTCTGGAATCTTGACTGCCTCAATCCGGAGTTTTCCCTATCGATGTTTCATTATGATTTTCCCCTTGTGCACATCAATTTGAGCACGACCGGTCGAGAGGAATGGTTTGTCTCAATATGATGGGCGCATCTTCGTCCACATTATAATCCAAAATAATGAAGTCTGCCGACAAGATGAATCTATCAATTGAGATTGCGGCATTTTTCAACTCATCCCTCGGGTTGTATTTGGGATCTGTCCGCAAGTAGGAGATCTCTGTCGTGGCGTGAGTGTGCCATTATTCAGTTGTTTTGAAGATTGAATAACGACATTATGTTTATACTCGCCTCATGATCACATAGTGCTTGCCACTGTAGACCCCTTCAATGAAGCATGGTATCGTGAAGATTCCCGGGTCGCACATTTTTTTGTGGGATCATTGCATTTTGCGTTACTACCACTGTCGCGATCTTTTTTCATCATTTCTGCTTCTTTTTCAATCCTTGCGGAGATGGTGTAGCTGGACTTTTTCTATCTCATGATCTAGAGGCTTGAGAGGATGCAACTTCTAGTTTCATTTGCTCGAGCTTTTCTGAATTATAAGTCAATGGGTCCTCAGTTGTTACCGCATTCAAGTTGATCGTAATGGGTTCCTCCTCTATTTCTGTAGTCATTTTCTCGCTTAGCAAGGAGACTACTAAACATTATTCCTTCCCCGTACCTTCAGCGTGTTGCACGGGAGCTCAGTTGAGTCGGCAAATCTCCTTGCGGCCTATTTTTATGTTCGCCCATAATTTGTCCAGGTGAATTTCGAGATTTTCGGATGAACGTTGCTTGATTTTGAAGCACTGATTCGTTCCTCTCAATGTACTACTTCAACAAAGCTCTCTAAGGACGAAGATTGCGGTGGTTGCAAACTACTGGCTTGACTATGCGTTGGACCATTGGTTTCGCGGAAAAATCCGGGTGGCCCTTCTTTTTGCGCCACTGGTTGAAAGCTTTGTTGTTGATTTTTCCACGCGAAATTTGGGTGGTTTCTCCATCCGGGGTTGTATATATCGGAGTAGGGATCATTCTTTATAAAGCATACTGACTGTGGATTTCCTGAGCATTCTTCCATTGGATGCGCGTCTCTATAGACGACACAACTTGCGGCCATTTGAGCAATTGTGTTGACCTGCCCTTTGTTCGCTCCCGTGCTATTAATTGCGATGCCTTGTATCAAACTCATCATCGTAGTCATTTGGTTCTGGAGGGATGCGATGGCCCTATTGTTTGCATCATTGTTTCCAATTCTTAATCTTTGATCACTTTCTCGCCAATCCTCTTGATTTTTGGAAATGCGATCAAGTATATTTTTGGTCTCCTTATATGTTTTGTCAAGCAGACCACTAGCTGCTGCCGCATTGGCAGTGGTCTGCGAAGTAGGGTTCAGTCCTTGTTAAAAGATCTCCATTTGCAAGCAATCTGATAATCCAATGTGTGGACAGCCTCTTACCAGCCTCTTGAACCTTGTCCAAGCATTGCTGAGCAATTCGTCAGTTTCTTGTTCAAAATTCATTATTAATTTCCTTCTCCGGGCATTCTCGGTTTGTGGGAAATACTTCTTCATAAACTTTTCCATCACTTGTTCCCACGAAGTTATCTCCCCTAGTTCGAGAGAATATGCCCATTTTCTCGTTTGATCGCATAAGGAAAATGGTAACAAAGTGAGTTGAACTTCCTTGATGAAGATATTCGTGAACACAAAAGTGTTGCAGATTTCTATGAAGCTCTGGAGATGGGCGTGCGAGTCTTCGCCAGGCCTCCCTCCAAACTGCCCAGCAGTCTGGATCATCTGCAGCATTATCGGTTTCATTTTAAACCTCGATCCGTCCAACACCGGCCTCATGATTCCTGGAGAGAAATCGTAGTGGTTGGGCGATTCATAGTCCTGAATGGGTCTATTGTGGTCATTCGCCAGAAGGATGGGGTTGGCTATTATATTGTTTGCGTTTGCGGCCCTTTTTTCCTGTTGTTTCGCCATTCTTGGGGTTCTATCTTGTTGTTGGCAATTGTCTTTTAATCTTCGTACGGAACGTCCTCTCAATCTTCGGGTCGTAATTTGCCAGAGATTGAGAGCTGCAAAGAAATCAGAAAAATTACCTGTTAGCACACTATTGCCGAAGTCTCTAGCAACGGCGCCAAAAACTTGATGTGTTATTTTATGTGATGAAATTATAGAATGAGATGCGGTGATAGAAATGCATTGAGTAACAAGTTTTCTCAGCGGAATCCAAGTATAAACCCCACTGAGTTTCCTGGTAAGTTCAGGGTCGAACTCAGGGACTAGGAAAAATAGTATGCGGTGATAATTTTTAAGAAGACTTTGCGGTAATCAAGTAAATCAAATAGTTGTTTGGGTTGTTGTTTGTAGTATAAAAATAAATGTATGCGACGGATTTGAGAATAGATCGATTTTATGGTAGATGCACTAAGTATGCGGAGGAACGGGTCGAGAAGGTCCTTAGCTAGCGTTCCCCGGGAATGCGTCGAACTATGCGATCATGCTACACTCATGCGACAACAAATCATTTTCCAATGCAAATGCGGTGCTCGTAGTTCTAGGACGAATGTGTTGAATGCAAAAATTTCCATAGAGCTTATTTCTAAGTCTTTACTCTTTTCCTATGCGATGATGCAAGATGCACATAAAGACAAGGTGACCGCACACAATCATATCTTATTTCTAGGATTCATGCGATGCATTAATAGAAAACAGTGTTTATTCCTAAGCTCCTATCTCTTGATTGTGCGTTCTAATTTGACTCTCCCAAGCCTAGATTCTAACCTGACTTTTCTAAGCCTAGATTCTACCCTTAGACTACCCTCCCAAGTATCTCTAATGGACGAATGATGCATACATAATACAAGATAATCACATAGAGTGAATATCCCCAGTTATGCTAGCTAAGTACTTCTCAACCCATTCGACAAATTTAGCTACTCATGCGTAATAAACAAAGAGTGAACAGATATAAGTACAAAATGACAATGGAAGATAAGGATAGAGAGCCTGGCAGCAATCCCTTACTTCCCAAGGCTTTTACATTATCAACTTTATTCTGTTCAAAAGATATTCCTGCTTCTGCAAGAGCTGACCCTCTCTCTGATCTCGACGCTTCCGACACTCTCCCAAGTTCACTTGAACGATCTATCGGTACAATCTCGCTTCTCTCGCTTCCGCCTTAAATAAAAGAAAATCTAAGAACAAGGTTAATCTGTCTAAGGAAAAATTCTCTAACTATCCGAACTCCTTTGCTGAAGATTGCCTTTGGTATTTATAGAGCTTTGGGGTGAAAGGCGTCTTTTCTCTTATGATTGCTAAGATGGAATGACTTTAATTCTCTGACTGATGTGCCAAATATTTGTCACCGAAAAGTTGAGGTTACTTGCTACAGTAGACCGTTAGCGGCTTGTCAACTTAATTCGAACTCGATCGTCATTAGCTTTCTGTCCCATCATGATTAATTATTCTTTTCACCTATATGTACCCACCAAGTTGCGGCGGCTCTATACGACAATCCTTCTTAAGCAGATATTTGCGAGCACAAATCACCGCAAAGCCTTACGGTAACGCTGTGTTCGCCCTTTGATTTATTGTGATCGCGCTTTCTGCCTTACATCAATGCAAATTCTGCGTAAAAATACCAAAGTTAATATTTTGATGCGAT
Source organism: Benincasa hispida (assembly GCF_009727055.1). Classification (NCBI taxonomy): domain Eukaryota; kingdom Viridiplantae; phylum Streptophyta; class Magnoliopsida; order Cucurbitales; family Cucurbitaceae; genus Benincasa; species Benincasa hispida. The sequence continues at coordinate 61,222,900 of NC_052356.1, read as the reverse complement.
GAACGCATGCGACCGCAATGTCATGAACTTAATGCTTTTTTGACGTAATCTTATATATTTTATCAATGCAAACCTTCATTGTTTAATAACTTAGCATTGTAATAACATGCATTTCTATCTGTTATCAGCCTGCCGAATGTGCACATGTCGACAAAATCCTGTTAGACGTGCTCGAGACACGCAAACATTTACCCATGGTACAATTCCAGATTTTATACAAATCCTTATAAGCATGCTATCAAGCAAAAACAAAGTTACACATTCATTCAGTAAAACAATGAAAAGTCAATAACTTAAATCCAAGAAGACATATTTTCTGAGCATTCCAACCTTACCAAACCATACATTATAACATATATGTATATAGGTACAATTAAAACACTTGAAAATAAAACCACTCATAATTCACCTGTAGGAGTTTCTTTCCTGAGCTTTTCCTGCTTCCCTAATTCCTCTCTGATTCTGAACCTATGTTAATCCCAAAATCAACTTAGAATCCTATATTCGAGGGCTAAAATAATTTTAGAATACCTTTTTGGACTTAGACCTATCTTACCAACTCCAACAGGGGTTAATCTATACCTTAGAATAAACCAAGACAGTTGTGGGCACAATGGTCACTTTTCTGCAGACTGGTTAGCGCATGGAACTCCTTTAAAGCAAGGCAAGCCTGATCAATACATAGTAGCCCCCCATTAATGCATAGGTCGTTCCTTACACTCCTTAATTCTCTCCAACTTTCTCTCTTTTTAAGCCTTCTTGAGGAAATTTGAGTTGTGAAATAAAATGGAGCGTCCTTGAGTATTTATAGGCATCTGGAGGGGGTCCTTGACATCCTTCCATTACTCCCAATGCATGACAACTCAATTTCATGATAAGCCTATGTGTCAACACCATGCAAGGTTCAACACATTCCTCTTGAAACCTCCTACTTGCATGCAGAGCTTAAGTGTCTTCATCATGCATATGCCAACGTATAGCTACCTCAGAGGTGCCATTCCAACCTTTTTCATGTCCTACTATGTGCCCACCTCATCCTTGGCTCGGCCAAGACTTCACTTGGTTGAGCCGCATACCCCACTTTGCTGTCAAAACAACCTTGCTCCCCAAGTTTACTCAAATCAATGCACACTAGCTATGTGGGGTGCATGGTTACTTCACCAACTACCCTATATGCGTCTAACAAGCTCCTCCTATGAATCCATAAGGTGATCAACACATGGTTCCCTAGCTATGCTCCCGACTTGCCTCTCATCTCATAGCATAGCTTCTTTCTTTGGCTCATAACTGGATTATGTCACTACAAGAAAAATGAGTTCTTCTGACGCCTAAATCGAGCATCGAGAGTTTAGTCGTGAGGAGAGACCGTTTCTCCCGACGTCGTAAAGGCCCGTCGAGAGTTCCCGGGGAACTCCCAACGACTAAATAGGCGTCGAGAGTTCCAAATGCATTAGCCATCGGAAGTTCCCTTGGAACTCCTGCATCTCTCCCGACGCCCGTCGGGAGAGGGGATCTGGTTTAAACCAGATCCCCTTCTTCCCAATCTTCCCCATTTCTTTCCCTAAAACCCTAACCCACGCCGCCCCCACTTCAACCTGTGTCGTTCCGCCTCTCCTTCTCCCATTTTCCCCTCTTTTAACCACCACCGCCGCCGCCCTATCCTCTCCCTCCCTCTCCCATTTTCCCCCTCATTCCCTACCGCCGTTCGCCCTCCCCCCACTCCTCTCCCTCCCTCTCCCATTTTCCCCTCTTTTTCTGTCGCCACCGCTCCTCCCTTCAGTCAGCAGCTGCAATCAAGTGTCTGCCGCTGCCGTCGTCTCCTCGTCTCGTTCAGCCACCGCCGCCGCCGGTAATCTTCCCATTTTATTTTATCTTGTATATTTATTTAAATCATTATTTCACATCCTTTTGTACAAATCATGCCCATTCAAATGTGTGTATCCATTTCTATTCGCGACGTTCAATTTAATCAAATTAGACCTCAACTTTGATAAATATTACAATTAATTTAACCCACTAATAAAAAAAACACAATGTTAAAAATTGTGTCAATTTCACTAGATTTCACTAATATCAACTTTGATACAAATTTTAAATTTTAACTAATGCACATATTTATCATCCAATATCGGTGCATGTCGCTTTTGCTAAGATCTCGTCAATTTTTCATTATATATTTGTTTTACAATTCTCTGAAATTCTGTAGAGTAATTTTATAACGAACATGTCATAATTCATCAGAGATAAATATTATTACATTCTTTTAAGTTTCAAGTTGATTACAACACTATCTTTATGTCTAAAAAATGATATGTTGTTGGTTATTTGGAGCCTAAGCATGCATGATTTAACATTTTGAACTTTTCTTGAAAGGAGAAAGAAAATTAGTACATAGATGTTGTGTGCTATTTTTAGTATATAAACTTTTTTATATTGTAAAGATGATTAAAATCAATAGTCTCAAAACATGTGTTTATTTTGCCTTAAGAAATGAAAATTATGGAACTCACTATCAATAAAAAAAGTCAATTCCCATATTATAAATCAGTTAAAATTTTAAATACTCCGAACAAACTTGGAAATTTTTAATCAAAGTTTATGCTTAATAAATACTTTGTACTTTGTTCTCTAATCCAGGTTATTGTTTTAGATTACAAGTTAATCAGAAAATATTTATTTTTAAGGATGAATAAAGAATGGATTAAACTAAGGAATAAGTTATCTATGGAGTATAGAGAAGGAGTATCCCAGTTCTTAGATATGACAAAGTTTCATGTTAATGATTCCGGACGAATAAGATGTCCATGCAAGAATTGTATGAAATCAATTTGGGAAAAGATAGATATTGTAGAACGATATCTATTAACATATGGAATACTCCCTCATATTGTGAATGGGTATATGATAGAGAGCCAGTAAACTTATCTAGAAGTCACACAAGTCATTCAATACAGGATGTTGAAGTAGATAGTATAGAGAGTAATGCTATCGAAGAAAATGAGATGTTGAATCTTATAAATGATTTACAAGTTCCAATTGAAAACGAAAATACAAATGAAGGAAGGATTGAGAATGAAATGTCCTTTAATGGTCAAGAAAGAGATACCACGAACTTATTCGAGGATTTAATGACCGAAGCATGTAATGAATTATACCTTGGTTGTTCGCAATTTTCGTCCTTGAACTTTTTAGTGAAGTTCATGCATATCAAAGTTCTCAACGGTTGGAGTAAAAAATCGTTTGACATGTTGCTGGAATCGTTAAAAGCAGCGTTTTCAACTGGCACCTCTATACCTACTTCCTTTTATGAAGGCAACCAAAAATTGCGTGATTTAGGCCTAGGTTATGAGTCTATTCATGCGTGCAAATATGATTGTATATTTATTGGAAAGAGTTTGCAGATTTGCAACAATGCCCTGTTTGTGGTGAGTCTCGGTACAAAGTTAATGATGGCAAGGGCAAAAAAATACCACATAAGGTATTGCGTTATTTTCCATTGATACCGAGATTAAAACGATTGTTTGCATCAAAAGAAGGCGCTTCTAACTTGAGATGGCATAAAGATAAGCAAGTTGAAACGCAGGATGTATTGTGACATCCAGGTGATGCAGAGGGGTGGAAATATTTTGATCGTGAATTTCCTCATTTCGCTTTAGATCCTCGAAATGTTCGTTTGAGATTAGCTTCAGATGACTTTAATCCGTTTGGAAATATGAGCACTTCTTATAGTATGTAGCCTGTGATGATAATTCCTTATAATTTGCCCCATTGGAAATGCATGAAGGAAACAAACTTCTTCATGTCTTTGCTCATACCTGGTCAAAAATATCCTAAAAAGGAAATTGATGTTTACTTGCAACCGTTGATTGAAGAGTTGAAAGTGTTATGGACAATTGGTATGCGAACTTATGATTCTGTTACTGGTGAGTTTTTTTCAATTATATGCTACCTTATTATGGACAATTAATGACTTCCCTGCATACGGTGACTTATCTGGGTGGAGTACAAAAGGTTATCAAGCATATCCAATATGCAAAGAAGATAACTCATCCTTTGGGAAGGGAAAATATTATTTATGGGACATCGACGTCGAAGTAGACAACATGATGGAAAAGTTGAACGTAGACCTCCACCAGTTGTAATGAATGGAGAAGAGATCTTACAACAAATAAATACGCTAAACTTTTCTGTGCTTAGCAAACATCCATCAAAGCAAGATAAAAAAAGAAAGCGAATTCTAAACTGGACTAAGAAAAGTATTTTTTTCCAACTTCCATATTGGTCCAGACTATTTTTACGACATAAATTGGATATAATGCATATTAAAAAAAAACATATGCGACAATTTGGTGGGCACATTGTTAAATATTAAAGAAAAGACAAAGGATACAACGAATGCCTGATTAGACTTACAAGATTTGAAGATAAGAAAGGACCTACACTTGATACAGGTCGATAACAGATTTGTAAAACCACACGCAACATACACATTAACAAATGATGAACGGATTTCGTTTTGTAAATATTTGAAATCAGTGAAATTCCCTGATGGATTCATATCTAACATATCACGATGTGTGAATGACAAAGATGGAAAAATATCGGGGCTGAAAACACACGACTGTCATGTGTTGCTTCACAGACTACTCCTTATTGTATTCGAGCATACCTACCGAAGAACGTATCCACTGCTATTGTTGAGTTGTGTACATTCTTTCGCGACTTATGTGCAAAGACAATATGTGTAAATGATTTGAACAAACTACAAGCAGACATTATAGTCATACTTTGTAAGTTGGAGAGAATATTCCCACCTGCCTTTTTCGATGTAATGGTACACTTTGTAGTTCATCTACCATATGAAACCAAAGTGGTGGGTCCAGTTAGTTACAGTTGGATGTATCCTATTAAAATAAGTTTACGAACATTAAAACAATTTGTATAGAACAAAGCAGTCCCGAGGGGTCAATAGCGGAAGCATATGCAATAAATGATTCATGGAACTTCTGCTCGCGATGTCTAAGTGGGATTGAAACGAGATTCAATAGAGGTGAACAAAAAGATGATAACATTCCTGATCACGAGATATTTGGTGAATTTGAAGTATTAGATTTCCAATATATGAAAGAAGACGTGTTTTCTTGTTAAAGTGTAGATGATTTGACACAGATAACAATAAAAGTAATAGGACACATGTGGATTTAGGATACAAATCGATCAATACATCGCACTTTTGGTATGTCGATGAGCCTTTCATCTATGCTATCTAAGCATAACAAGTCTTTTACATTGATGACATCAAATATGGTAGCAATTGGAAAGTTGTTCAAGTAGTCCAAAATAAACGAATATATGGGATATATCAGAAGTGGATGATGTTGAAAATGCACAACTAGATTTACTAGAAATTGTTGGTGGAGTCCGAGTGGATGAAACCATTGAGGAGGTTACTTTATGTAGAGTTGACATTGATCCTACAGTTGTGGAAATACCAATTATTGTACATGACGATCATGACTTCATAAACGATGATGATGAAGAACAATTATCTCCCAATAATAGTTCAAGTGCTGATGAATAATTTGAATTAGATTACGATGATGAGTAATGATGTATCTTCTCAATTCTCTTTTTCTCTAGGTTACACGTATTTATTGTTAATTTAATATTGTTTTGTCTTTTTTGTGTTTGTATAGATACGATGTCAACACCTAATAGGCAACAGGAGATTGATGAAGAATTCTAGGAGATATATCTAGGCAACACGGTATCTTCTATGGGTGATACTTCAGGTTAGTATATTTTTAAATATATTCTGTTAACTGAAATACATCATAAACTATTTTAAATTTTTTATTCCTCAAATAGTAGCTCAGCATCCACTCAGACGAAACGCGAGCATTCGCGAAACATCGAGTTGGAAAAATACGTCCAAAAACATGGCAGAATTACAATCGTGATAAATGAGGGGGAGACAAAATCGATATCTCAACATTCGGTACGATTTAGTACTGCGATTGGTGTCGCCGTAAGATCTGCATTTCCAGTATGTTGTCGTACTTTTGCTGAGGTTCCAAACGAGTTTATAGAATTGGCTAAGAGTCAATTATTGGTAAGTAATTATAAGTTTATTCTTTTACAGTCATGAACATCATCTACGCTAATTCTTCCCTCATTCTTTTGTAGCCTCATTTGGAACTTGATCTATCCAGTCAACGACTTAACCATTTTATAGAACATTAAATGCAAAACTCCTTCAAAGAATTTAGAGCAGATTTGCACAGACATTACAGAAAATGTGGAGATCCTCAGCAAGTACATGTCAATTTGCCTAGCTGGCTTAAAAATAGGCCAAAAGATTGGTACTTTTTGTATGACTACTTCGAAAGTGAAGCATTTCAGATAAAATATTTAGGGCGTATATCCTTTGCTGCATTTACTAATACATCACACTATTGACATTTTTTTTTTCTTGAAATGTAGAAAATGTCTGTGACGAACAGGAAAAATAGAGAGAAATTACCGTTCGACCACGTAGGTGGATCAAAGTCACTCCTGCAAATTCAGGCAGAGTTGCAGGCAAAGGAAGGTCGAGAAATAGGACATGTTGACCTATTTAGGGAAACACACTCTAAATGTGGCAAGTTTGTGAATGAGACAGCTGAAAATGCACATGTAACCTTTTTTGCTTTACTATCATATTTTTTTTCATTTTTAACTTTAGTTGCTCGTTCTTACCTATTTAATTAATATGTCTAGCATCAAATGTTGGAATTACAATCTAGCCCCACTGTAGAAAGTTCTCAACTACTAACAGGGGATGAAATCTGTGAGACGGTTTTGGTTAGACGGCCTGGATATTCAAAAGGCCTAGGTTGAGGCCTAAGCCTAAGTCAAGAAGGAGTAGCATCTCATCAAGCTCGTCATCTACTCAAGGAACGGAGATGGGATGGAGGAATTAAGAGCCAATTTCCAACAGTCTCAGTTGAGAATTAAGGAACTTGAAGACGTTCAGAAACAAATGAAAGAGAATCATGCAAGACAAATGGAAGAAATGAAAAAAATGATTGAAGACATGATATAATCACATAGATGAGACCCATTAAATTAGGTATGATTACTACATTATTTAGTTGTCTAATATGTTGCTATCCTACAGTTATGATAGCAAAGTAGTTATGTCTTAAATAGCTTTATGATAAAGAATTGTTGGCTATCCTGCAGTTATGGTAGCCAAACAACTGGATGTTAATTTGTTTTTTGTTGTTTTGTCGTGTGGGGTGGGTAGAGTTTCATTACACATGATTCTTGTCGTTGAACTTAGAGTTCTTGTGTATTTATGAATGTTTACGAAGTTTAATGTGTTGTGAGGAGGGGATGGGGGTTTGAGATTGGGTTAAACCATTTTGGAGACAAAGTTTGAGTTTTATGTGTGTTGGCCATTGTTTACTCGTTTTGTATGTTTTTTATGTTCGGGAGGTTCCATGTTTGTGTGGGGGGTGGGTAGAGTTTCATTACACCCATCTTATCCTTGAACTTGGAGTTCTTGTGTGTTTATGAATGTTTATGAAATTCTAATGTGTTGTGGGGGGGTTGAGATTGGGTTAAACCATTTTGGGGATAAAGTTTGATTTTTATGTGTGTTGGTTATTGTTTACTTGTTTTGTGTGTTTTTGATATTCAGGAGGTTCCATGTTTATCGTGGGGGTGGTTAGAGTTTCATTACACTCGTCTTGTCCTTAAACTCGGAGTTCTTGTGTATTTATGAATGTTTATGAAGTTTAATGTGTTGTGATGGTGGTGGTGGAGGAGGGGAGAGGGTTGAGATTGGGTTAAACCATTTTGAGGACAAAGTTTGAGTTTTATGTGTGTTGGTCATTTTTTATTCGTTTTGTGTGTTTTTTATGTTCGGGAGATTCCATGTTTGTCGTGGGGGGTGGGTAGAGTTTCATTACACCCGTCTTGTCCTTCAACTCGGAGTTCTTTTGTGTTTATGAATGTTTACAAAGTTTAATGTGTTGAAGGGGTATGAGTTGAGATTGGGTTAAACAATTTTGGGAACAAAGTTTGAGTTTCATGTGTGTTGGTCATTGTTTACTCGTTTTGTATGTTTTTTATGTTCGGGAGGTTACGTGTTTTTCGTGGGAGGTGGGTAGAGTTTCATTACCACCCGTATTGAAGTTTGAACGTGTTGTGGATGTTAACCGATATAACATTTGAATGTTTTTGTTTTATTATAGAATATTGTTCAAAGATGAGTTGGGACAATTGTTGAAGATGCTGTGTTCGAGACGTGTTCTAGACGTTGTTTTGATTTTATTTCTTTTATGTATTTGTGATATGAATGTTTATGAACTTCTAGTATCGACTTCGTTTGGATATTATAATTTTTTATTTACTTGTTATAATATGGACTTCATTTTCGTTGTTTAATTATGTGAATCTTTATTTGGTTTACTATGTTTTACAGGTTTTCAAATCAAATTTTAAAAAATTACAAATGATAGATTAAAACTAATTTTCAACTAATGAATGAACTCCCCACGCATATATTACTACGTCGGGAGTTCTTGTATCTCCCGACACATTAAATAAAACGACATCGAGAGTTCCCAACTAACTCCCGACATCGTTTTAAAGTGCGTCGGGAGATCCTCTCCCGATGGGTTTCTCCCGACCAAACTTCCGACGACCTTTTTTCGTCGAGAGAGGCTCTCCCGACACTTTTTCCACACTTTTCCGATGAAATGTGACGTCGGGAGAAGTCAGATTTTTTGTAGTGTGTGCCTAACCTACACTTCTCCTCCTAGGTATGTGCCCAACTAGGGTTCTTGAGCTTCCTTAGTGTAACTCTTTCCTAAGGGTTTATCTTGTGCTTCCATCTTGCTCTTGATAGACCCAAAAATGGAATCCACAAGGCCCCCTATGCGCTAACTTTAACCTTATGCGTCAAACTTTCCTTTTTTTTCCTTCTTCCTTGGTTTCTATCTTTTTCTCAAAGTATAACTTCCTTTTATACTTAAAGGTATAGCCATATGTCCTTCTTACCTTACTTTCCTCCAAGCATGCGCCCATCTATGCGCCCACATGACCTTCCATGCATCCAACACTACATCCTTTAGGGTTTCCTCCTCTTGTAGTGTCCTAAGTTGTCCTACGCTTAATCAACTTCTCTCCTTTGAATCCCTTATATGCTCACCAATTTTCCGTTATGCGTTTAACCCTAACTTCCTCCATTGGTGGTACATAGTTCAACCCATGTTCTTCTAATACTAAACTAATTCTTTCCAATTAATCCTAAACATCTCCCAATAACACTTTTCGTGCATCCAAAGCCCCTTGGTATGTGCTCATCATGTCCAATCCTACCCTAGTATGAATCTAAGTTTTCCTTCTTCTTTTAAAATATGTTCCACTTGAAATGTTTTATCCAAGGTTAAGCCTTTATTCCTCATATCCTTGGTACTTAGTCAATTTTTCACTTCCCTAGACCAGCTTGGAGTCCTCCAAGTTCACCACATAGCCAGGTTCACAACATAGTTTGAACACTTAGCTAAATTTTCGATTATGTTATGAGTTCATAGCATAGTTTACATACTTAGCCAAAATCCTACTTCAAACTTTTGTGCCTCCAATACTTAGAAATTTTCTTAAGTACTTTTACTTCTTCCAAGGCATAGTTTTAGGTACTTAGGTATCTTCTCCTTTCAAGGATTGAATTTTGAGCTCCTTTCTCTGCCTAAGGAATCTTGTGAAGGATCAAGTGTTACACTGGACCTGATCTTGCATATAAGGCAAAACTTGGCAAACTAGATATGGAGCAAGGTAGATTGGACTTGACTGGGCAAATGAAGCGACGCAAGACAGATCGAACTTGATTGTCCAATTGAGGTAGAGTTAGGTAGACAAGACTTGATTTATGGATAAGGCAACACCCTGCAGATCAGACTTGATCTTGTATATAAGGCGAAGCCAGTTAGATCAGACTCGATCTCGTACATGAGGAAAAGCCAAGAAGACAAGACTTGATCTCGCATATGAGACAGAGCTAGGAGGACCGGACTTGATCTCGCATTTGAGACGTAGCTAAGAAGATTGGACTTGATCTTGCATATGAGGCAAAGCCAAGAGGACCAGACTTGATCTCGCATATGAAACGTAACCAGGTGGACCAAATGCGATCTTGCATATAAGGTGGAGTCAAGCTAACCGAATTTGATCTCGCATATGAGGCAGAGCCAGGTAGACTAGACTTGATCTCACATATGAGGCAGAGCCAGGCAGACAAAACTTGATCTCGTATATAAGGCAAAGCCAAGCAGACCAAACTTTATCTCTCATATGAGGTGGAGCTAGGTAGACCGGATGCGATCTTGTAGATGGGGTAGAGCCAGGCTGACTAAAATAGATCTCACATAAAAGGTGGAGCTTGGTGAATCGATCTTGATCTCGAGTAGATAGATGGATCAAAGTTGATCTCGTATATGAGGCGGAGCCAGACACACCAGACACGATCTTACAAATGAGGTGGAGCCAGGTTGACCAAAATTGATCTCACATATGTGGCAGAGTTAAGGAAAACAAGAGTCAATCTTGTGTATGAGGCAGAGCCACGGGACCAAAATTGGCCTTACGTATAAGACGAAGTCAGGTAGACTAGACGTGATCTTGCAAATGAGGTAGAGCCAAGCTGACCGGAATTGTTCTCACATATAAGGTAAAGTTAGGTGGATCGGACTCAATCTCACATATGAGGCAGAGCCAAACGGACCGAACTTGATCTTTTGACATGAGATGGAATTACACCAACATTTTTGTAAGGGAGGAAAAACTGCAACAACGCATTTAAAAAGAAGGATGACCTATACCAGCATTTTTTTTTTTTAGAGGGAGTAAAGTTGCACCAATATTTTTGGAGAAAGAGCAAAGCTGCACCAATAATTTTTAGAGGGAGAAAAGTTGCACCAAACTTGAGCTTTGAAGAGGAAGCAACGAAGTCGGACCAAACTTGAACTTCAAAGAGGAAGCAACGAAGCCTCCAAACTTGACTTTGAAGAGGAAGTGAAATGTCATGTCAAATGTGTGCCTTTAACTTACTATATTACCTCCTTACGAGGGATGAACATCTTCAATTTGTTGTGTTGCCTCCAGTACGGATGAACACCTTCAATTTTTTATGTTGCTTCCAGTACGGATGAACATCTTCAAATTTATGTTTTGCTCTCAATAGAGATGACCATCTTCAATTTGGAGTGTCATTCTATAATGGGGATGAACAACATCAAAGTTGTAGTGTCACACTTAGGTGGTTGTGGTACCTTGCTAATGGACCAAACTTAAACTAAATTAAGTTGCCTACGCACTCTTGAAAAAAGAGATCAAGTCATGATGTAGTTCAAGAGTTTTCTTTTACTGGACTGAACTTGGAGTTTCCTTCAAGCTGCCTACATACCCTTTATAATAAATAAGGATAAATTGATAACGTAGTTCAAAAGATTTTCTTTACTAGATTGAACTTGAAGTTTCTTTCAAACTACCTATATACCCTTTATAATAAATAGGGATCAATTCATAACATAGTTCAAAAGAGATTTTTTTTTTTAGCATTCACCTTTTAAGTTCATGTGGGCTAGGAACAACATGCAGTTTAGCCTCTTGCAATGAGGAGCATCTACATTTAAATTTTAGCTCTTATTTCATCATGACTTTGATCGTCCTCTTCATTTTTAGGATTTGTCAGTATGATGAGTTTTGGCTTCACCATCAAGGAACCTTCTGTATTTATATCAAGCAACTTCCTCTTCATGCGTGAAGGGACACGTGAACCTTCTCGTCATTATTTTCTTCATGAAATGATTTTTCCTTCAAGATTTTCATCCTTCCTTTATGTTAATCTCTTGTTATCTTGAGACGATCAAAATCAGATGTTGAAGATCGATCTTTCTTTGATATGGAGATGCTTAGCCTTTTAAAAGCGAAGTTCACGTGTAAATAGACGTTGGACATTGGTTTCCTTCTTCCATCGGGTCCATACTCAATCTTTGGAAGACTGAAGATCGTAGTTGAAGGCTTGATATGATCAAAGACAGAAACTCTTTGTTTGGTTTCTTTTAAATCATAGACTTCTTCAACAGTTATATGATTATTGTTGACTTTCTCTATGCTGACAACATGGCATGCAATAACTTCTAATACTTCCTCTTGATGATTATCGAGGAAGTTTTTTGGGAAGAATTCTGTCAAAGTCACCGACTGTTGAAGTTGATGGAAGTCTTTGTCTTCTTCCTTATTAGGTTTAGGCTTCCATGCCCTCTTTTTTCCGAGTTTTGCCTCCTCTTCTGTAATCTTGATGGAAGCGCAACTTCTTCTTTTTTGGGTAGAACCTGACTTTTCTTTATTACATCAAGTCACAAAGATCCACCATTCGTTGTCATCTTTAATAGGATTATCTTTGCTTTGGGTGTTAGAATATCTTATTGGAACCGAACGGCTATAGGCTCAAAAGTCCCAAACTGGATGCAGTTTTCTCTTTAATCATACATACGAGGTTGGAACACTTGAAGTCTTCCCTACTGCAGCATGATTTTTTTTGAGCTATTTCATCAAGATCCAACTCAATCTTCTTTTCATGAGCCAACTTTAGAATTAACTCCTTTAGAATGAAGCACTTTTCCACTGGGTGGCTAATGACCCGATGATACTTGCCGTAGTTGGAATCCCATACTTTTCCTAACTATTTTAGTCGTTTGCATTCTGGCAGCTGAATAAGTTGTTTCTTCAGGTTGTTCCAGCATATCTGTAACATCAGAATCAGGGAATGGATGAGCAGATTCGGATGGTGTACGTGGTAGATCTGGGTTTACGCAACTCGACAACAAACAACGAGTGGAAAATGAGTAAAAAATTTGAGGATTACCCGAACAGATCCGTGATCAACTCAAGCAATTTCATGAGAAAAATAGAGCATAGGTGTTGCAGCGCAAGGAGTAATGTTCTACAACATAAGTTGAAGGTAAAAAAATTGGAATGTAATAGGGGTATGAGACCTTATTGCTTTTGTATTATTGATGAAAACAATGGTCTATTTTGCAAGGATAATTACAATGGACTTTATACGAAAATCAAATCTTGCCTAACTTTTGGATCAAAATTATAAGTAACAACTCATGAGGAAAAATTTACATTAACAGTAATACCTAATCCAACTTCTTCATTCAAGACAATTGCATATGAGTTCAATTTGTAAGTGTTTTTACTAACTGGGATGAATGGTCATAAAAATTTTCAATTTTATTTAGGTTCTCACTTAAAAATTGGGAGGGAAAATAAATTTAGACGCTCACCTATTTCATATACATTTCCTCTGTTTTCTCTCTTTAATTCGAATGTAAAACGGTTCTCATTTACGATTTTGTTTTTCATCCTTATGTGCCCATATCTCATTTATGGACGTTGTTTTTCCCTCTCTTTGTTATTTGTGTTTCAATGTACTAAAAAAAACACTTATGTTTTGTCCTTTAAATAGATATTAAGAATATGTAATGTATTTATAACTAAATCATTTCAACTATCTTATTTCCTTTCCATTGTTTGGTCTATGAGTTGGGAGTTGTAGCTGAACTCTTCATACTTGGTTTCATTTCTGTCCATTTTTTTTGGTTTTATGGTTAGGTTCTATGAGTGGTTTGTTGTATCGGTTGAAGCTCATAATAAGCAATTTGTTCAAGTTTTTTAGAGTTACATGTGCTTTACTCCACTTCTTTTTGCAAAATTGTGGTATGTACCTTTGTTAGAAGTCTTTCAGTTTTTAGCATTCAAATTTTGAGTTGAATCAACTGCATGTGAAATCAGAAAATTATAATTCATTTGAAGTTTACATAACACAACTTGAAACAAGTGGCAGTTAGAGAAGTTGTCCAGCCAATGGATTCCTTTTATTATTCCTAATTTCCGTTTCTTTTAGTTTTGTGGGTTGTCTTCTTGTCTTTAGCTTTTGAAATTATGAATTCCGTTATGAAGATTGAAAATTGATCTGAAAATCATAACGAAAAACCATCGTTTTTTGGTGAAAATACTGTTTATATGAATAGTCTGAGCAATTGCATGTAGAGCTAGCCAAGACACAGGTTGAGCTTGTCGATGGAATCACAAAATGTCACTGCCCGTTTTCAATCCCTCGACTTCAACTAGCAACATGGGTACATGAAAGACATGGTCAGCGAAATCATCCACCATATGAGCAAAGGTGATCTGTTGACCCGCATTAGCTTCAGCCATTCATTCCACTAGAAGCACTAGAAGGAATCGTTCATCGCCGCTGAAGGTATGTACACTAGTCAGTTCGTTTACTGCGTGAAGAAGGCTAATCTAGTTGTTGGCAATGTGCTTCCCATTAGAGCCACTCTTGAAGGTGCTGTTGTTTGTAACGTGGAGCACCATGTGGCTGATGGACGTGTTCGCTAGATGCTATGGTGATTATGCTATTGTTATTAGCCACAACTCAGATAATGATACCAGCAGGTAAATTTGGATTTGTGAACTTTGTTTATTGTTTTCATAATCGATGCATGTTGAAGAAATTATGAACCTTTATTTGCTTGTTTGAGTGTGCTTGTATATTTTGCTGGACTTTTATTGCATTCGGTCATGGGATGATTTCGTACATTTCACAGCAAACTTGTTTCCTACACTGTTCTAGTTTTCTAAATCCATTTTTAAACAGGTTTTGGATTTCATTTGGTTTGTTTTTGTTATTGAGTTAGGGTTTGGAAGGTTGATTATTGAGCAGTTCTTAGAAAAACAATGTAACTGGACCTTTTCTGATTGATCATGAGGTATGGCCCTTGCTTGAGTGAAAGTAAGATCACAGTTGTAAATTTTGTTTTTGGTCCTATTATTTATGAATGTTAAGCCTTGGAGCTTCATTTTATCGGTTTATTACAAAATGTACACACACACTGAACTCTTGTACCTCGTTAGTAGCTTTTAAGACACTTTCTATGAGTTTTCCTATTGTTGGAATGCCTTGAATTTGTTTGTTGGCGCTTCAAACAACTAAGTAGGGTTTATAATAGTGCGTTATATAAACTCACTAACCCTAGAGGCACCGTTTTGACGTAATTCTCTGAAAACATTCTCCCTAATAATACTATTCTCCCTCTGCCCGTGGATGTAGCTAACACATCGTTAGTAAACCACGTATATCTGTGTTCGATCTTCTCTACCTCTACGTTCCTTTTTGTATTCTTTAATTGTCGATTTCGTAACACACCTATAATAGATTTTAGCACATTTTCTTTGATTTGGACAATATTATCACATTTGATGAATTTGTTTTGAGGTGAATTTGATGGTAAATATATGTTCATTTTTACAGCAAGCTCAAGATATATTTCATATTTTTTAATATGTATATTAAATGATGCATCACTTTAAAAAGGTGAAAACTAAATGATACTTATGTGTCTTAAAGAAAGTAGAAAGTCAAGGTTGTCTTGTCTTTTCATTTATCATAATGTAATTTGAAGAACATAAAGACACCACAAAAAATATGGTTATTTATGTCTGTGGAGGTATTGATTGAAACATCTCACTACGAGCGATGTTTATACTATTGTATATTTATTTTGATGTAAATACACTTGAATACATATTAAAGATTTATATGGTTACAATTAATTTTATAATTACATTTGTTATAATTTGTTATATGTATAGAGTGCTATATAAATGATATATAACATAATCAAAATCGGCTATCACAGCGAGGTTAAGAATGTAATACGGTTCTTCTAGCATTTTATTTTACTATTGTAAAAATTGCTATCAAAAGTCAATAATAGCATTTTTTTTTAATGCCATGAAAAGTTTCCAAAACATTAAAATAATGCAACTAAAAATGAACATTTTATAGCTTTTTCATAGCATTGAAAAAATGCTATGGAAAGTTAAGCACTTTCAATAACATGGACTACGACAGCATTTCGAAAAAACTATCGAAGATCTACAATAGTGTTTTTTAATGCTATAAAAAAATGCTATAAAAGATATTCTATAACGTTTTTTTACTACTACAAAAATACTATAAAAGATCTTCTCTAACTTTTTTCGCCAACGCTATTACAATAACATTAAATATATGCTATTAAAAGTTGATTTTTATAGCTGTTTTTAAAGCGTTAAAAAAACACTATGGAAAGCCTGAGACTTTCAATAACATGAGTTATGATGGCATTCTGTAAAAGCTATTGAAAGTATAGCATTTTTTAATGCTATCGTCAGGCCAGTCTAATGATAAGGGTGAATGTTAGCCGAAGAAAACAAAATAAAAACAAAAAAGGTATTTTGTACTTAACATGTTTGTATCTAATTTATTTATTTTGTATTTAAAAAGTTACATTACTAAACTTTCTAAGTTCTGACATTTTAATTTCCTATCCAATAGGTCACTAATATGTTCAGAATTTTTAAAATTAATGGGTCTAATAGACATAAAAATTAGGTTTGAAATTTTTTGAATAAATGATGTAAGAAAAAAATGAAAGTTCAAAGTAGGTCACTTTCTCAACTTCGTTTGGTTTCTAAAATAAACTATAGAGTGGGCCCCGTTAGTAAGTTTTTAAAAATTAATTCTGGAACAACTTTTCAACTCTAAATTTGGTGTTAATTATAATTATATGGTATATGCTTTCTCGTGTGGTCAAAAACTAAGCTAAGTTTTAAAAATTAAAAAACGTAGTTTTTTCTTTAAAAAATTTTATTTTTGAAATTTGATTAAAAATTCAACATTTTTCTTCAAAAAAAATGGAATCATCGTAAGAAATGGAAAAAAAATACACTTACTTTTAAAAAATCAAACACTAAATGATTATCGAACCTAGCTTACTTTTGAGATTTTCTTAAAAATTTTCATACCCATTATAAGCAATTATATACATAGTGAAAAATTCCGGTCAAAATCTCCAAATTTTGAAGCTCCAAATTTCAGTAGAGGGGGAGTTTTGAATTTCTTTTTCAATTTCTCAAAATTTTGAGTTTTTTTTTCCAATTAGCTAAGCTAGCTCAATGTAAGTTTTTTCTTTTTTACCATAAAAAAATTCTTTTCAAGAAACTACATATTTATTTTTAACTTCATTCAAACATTTTTTTTTTTTTAGTTTTTACACCAATCTTACTTTAAAATTGAATTAGTATGAGTTTTATTTCTTTTACCATTTAAAGCTTTCATTTTCAAAAAATCAAAATTCAGGAAGGTAACGTATATTTATTTTTAACTTCACTAAAATATTTTCAATTGAATTTTCATATCTTTCACCTTAAACTTGAATTGATGTAAGCTTTCTAATATTTCTCTCATTTTCTCTATAAACTCTATCCATTTGTAGAGTTTTTTTTATTCTCCATTCTTTTTCATTATATCGGGTTAGGTTTAATGTTATGTGTTCTCCATCCTTCTTATATTTAATGTTATGATTTTTACATCCTTATTATATTATGTTATGTTATGTAAGTTTAATGGCATGATTTTTCATTTTTGGATCGACTTCATTTTATAATAAATAATTTACAATTATTTTATATGCAAATATTTTATATTCTTTAATTTTGTAATTAATTACCGATATCTGATATTATTTTGATTATATATTAAGATTTCAATTTTATTTTTGTTGTACGATACTTTTCACGTTTACCTTTGAAGTTTGTGAAATACTTATTTTTACTTTATTTTATAATTGATATTTTCAAAAGCACGCAACTATTAATAATTTAATTGGACAAACTTCAATTTAAACCTTGAACTTTGGAGATTGTACCAATTTAAATCTTAGACTAAGAATTATATCAATTTAAACCCTAAACTTTGAGGCTAATATCAATTTAAATACCAAACTAATATTTGTATCAATTTAAACATTGAACTTTAATAAGTATATCAATTAAGCTCTGAACTTTAATAAGTATTTCAATTTAAACCCTAAACATTTGAAAGTGTATCCAAATTAAATAGAACAGAGAGTTTAAATTGATACACTTATAAAACTTTAAGGTTTAAGTTGATACGTTTGTAAAAGTTCAAGGTTTAAATTGACACAATTATTAGTTCAGGGTTTAAATTGTTACATTTATGAAAGTTTAGAGTTTAATCGATACAGTTATTAGTTTAGGGTTTATATTGATACAATCCCCAAAGTTCAAGATTTAAATTGATATTTACCTTAATTATTTTAAAAACTATACCAATCTCAAACCGAGTCTAAATAACCCATAAATATAATCTTGTAAAAGTGGCTACATTTTTCTCTCAACTTTTTCATCGCAAGAGCCTTCTAGATTAACATTTTATTCTGTCATCATAACAATAATTATGAGGTCCAAACTCCAAAGTCGTATTCAAAATTACATCTTTAGCCCCTTTTGAAAAATTGGGCCTATTTTATCTTTAGGGCCGAAGTTATTGTTACCGAAAGAGTTGGCAACAAATGCATGGTTGAGTTTGGTAGGGCTATTTAATGAGTACTTAAAAACTTCCCCTTTCACATAATGATGAAGTTTATGTTAAATAAACAAAAGAGACATGGATATGTTATAATAATTGAAACTAGAAATTTATGTTGGTTTGGTCTAAACTTGAGACTGAGGGATGTATGAACACTTGATGCGAAAGCGGATTCGTAGCCCAATTTTAATTTTATAGAAAACATACATAAATTTAGAAGACGAAAACGTTCATATGCAATTTAGTACAACATGCTTAATAAGAAAAATTGAGAGGAATTGAATGGAGATTGTGTACTTACCCTTGAAGACCAAAGACTCTTCACAATTCCTCACAAAAACCATGAACTCTTTGAAATCTCCTTGGAGCACAAACACCCAAAAATTACAACAACCAAAAACCAATTCTAGATACCAACTCAATGAAACCTATGTATTCTTAAGTGTGAGAATCCGCAAGAGTTGTGGGCTTCGTTTTAATTTTGCGAGAGGGAGGGAGAGTTCTTTTGAGAGAGAATTAGCAGAGAGATGTTTTCTCATAATATTCTATTTTATGTGTTTAGGCTTCTATGTAAAATTGGAGGAAGAAAGAAATAAAATCCCTAACTTCCTCATCCCACTCACACGTAAAAGAGAGAAAAGAGAAGGGAGTTATCAATTAACTCCCTCCCTTTTAATTTTAAATTAAAAAAATAATATTAAAACTGTTTAATATATATCAATATATAATAATCAATTTACTATATGTTATATTTAATATAACATATATTCTATAGTTTATATTATATCATATATAATATAGGCTACAGTTTAATTTTCTCTCATTTTAACATATAGTATTTAATATGACTCATATTTATATTAAATTTAACCTATAGTTTTATATGAATTATATTCATATAAATAATATTTGAATTATATTCAAATATTTATTTTCTCTCAAATAAAACTTTATATTATAATGTATATGAATTATATCACATATAATTAATTTTATATTAATTATATCTTATATAATAAATTTTCTCCATTAATTTAAACAATTCAAATTAATCCAAAATTAATTCAATTCTATAATCCCAGTTGAGCTATCGAGTGGACCTTATGGACCTATAGATTAAAGCTCCAATGATACTTGATTAATTTATTAAACTATTTAATTAAATTCACCAACTTCCATTAATTGTCGGTCACTCCACTAAAGACCGACAGCTGAACTCTTCTCACTACAGATATATTTCTATGTCCATTGGATATAACCAATCAATGGTCAATGGTGCGTCGACCCTCCACAAATTACTCGTAAGTAAAGTTGAGCCAAAATTTTCGTTTTGCCCATGTAGTTACATCTACCTTCTTAAGTACCACTGATCTCTTTAATGAACAATAAGTTATAGTCCAACTATAGCCCAACCTCTCTCGAGCTAGAAGGGGGTATGGTGTCACATTGTTCAAGTCCCGAAATTAGCCCTTAAGGAAGCAATTTCTTTACTTACTCTAACTATAGAGAACGAGTGAATTCCTTCTTGTATAGTTGCGTTCCCAGCTCCCTAATTAGACGAATCCCCAAAATGATAGGCATATTGAGTCTGCGATACTGGCCACTCACACTCGTGTTGCTCAAAGGACCGCCTTCATATGCAGGAGTTCACAACCTACTCAGGATTCAAGTCAAGTCACTTATGGTCATCCTACTGAAATGTAAGTCTCTTTTATCAATGGTGTTATATAGAGAGACTATTCATTTCGTAGTCTGATCTTATACAAACTCTTTGTACATAACACTCCTACTCACATGTCTTCATATGAATGATCAGAATCAGATCATTTGTAGTACTTTACAATAATTGTAACAACTATAAAGCGGGCCATATTCGTAGTATCACCAGGATGAGGTACCCAACCTTATCCATCTACTACTGACCGTTTAGTTTATCACTTAAACATGATCCACCTGTATATCTTCATATACATGTTTAAGTTACAAAAGATAACCTTGAATCTTAATCTATTGGTTTTGTGGGTTAATGCTACTAAATGTCAAATAAAATACCTCTTATTTTATTAAATAAATTAATTATTTGTACAGTACAATTATAAACTACAAGACCTACGAGATTTAGGGCATCAACCCCCAACAATCCTTCATTTGTCCTAAAGCTAGTGAGGTGTACATCATAAAAGTCAAACTATTACAACATTACACAAAAACAAGAAACTAGGGCATACAATATACGCCCAGTACAAAATCTCCCACTTGCCCTAGACTAGATGCGGCCTGTCTCATAGACCCAGACTATCCAGGTGATTCTTCAACACCTTAGCCATAAGGGCCTTTGTAAATGAATCAGCAACGTTATGGGTTGAAGCTATTTGTGTGACGATCAAGTTCCTTCGATGCACAATTTTCCATATCAGGTGATATTTTCGCTCAATATGATTTCCACGCTTGTGGCTTCTGGGCTCCTTGAAATTAGTCACGGCATCATTATTATCACAATAAAGGGTGATGAACTCTGACATGTCTAGAACTACTTCCAGATTAATCAAGAATTTCCTGAGCTAGACAACCTTATCGGAAGCTTCATAAGTTGCGACATATTTTGCCTCCATAGTAGAGTCAGCAATGCACCATTGCTTGGTGCTTCGCCAAGCTATAGCTCCTCTATTAAGAGTAAACATTGATCTTGATGTGGATTTCCTAAAATCTCTATCAGTCTGAAAACCAGAGTCTGTGTATCCTTTAAGAATCAAATCCTTATACCCATACACAAGCATGTAGTCCCTTGTTCTTCGATGATGCTTGAGGATGGTTTTAACGGCATTCCAGTGATCTAATCCTGAATTAAATTGATATCTACTAACTATCTCCACCGCATAGCAAATGTCAGATCTAATACATAACATCGCATACATCAGGCTACCAACAACTGATGCATAGAGGATCCATCTCATTTCCTCAACTTCTTGAGGTGTCTTAGGCAACTAATCTTTAGATAGAGCAACCTCATGCCTGAAAGAAGCAAGCCTCTCATGGAGTTTTGCATCGAATACTTGACAAGCATCTTGTCGATATATGATTCCCGAGATAAGGCCATCGATTTGTTTTTTCGATCCCTAAATATCTGAATACATAAGACAGATTGTGCCTCTCCCAAATCTTTCATTTAGAATTGGGCCACTAGCTACTATTTTATGTCGGTCAATAGACCTACATCATTCTCAATGAGTAGGATATCATCTACATACAACACTAAGAGCTATTGAGTTGTTGATGATTTTCTTGTAAACACAAGGCTCAGCAATATTTGGATCAAAGCTGTAAGATTTGATCGCAGTATCAAACCTTATATTCTAAGATCGAGAAGCTTGTTTTAGTCAATAAATGAACCGATTAAGCTTGCAAACTTTTTTCTCTTGACCTTGTATTATGGATCCCTCAGGTTGCTACATATAGATGGTCTTCTTAAGATTTCCATTTAAAAAGGCAGTCTTAACGTCTATTTTCCAAGTCTCATAGTCATAGTATGAAGTAATGGATAGGAGTATCCCAATAGACTTCAACATAGAAACAGATGAGAAAGTTTTCTCATAGTCAATTCCCTCAACTTAGGTATAACCCTTTGCCACAAGCCTAGCCTTAAAGGTCTGCACCTTACCATCAACACCCATTTTTCTCTTATTGATCCATTTGTAACCTATAATTTTTACCCCATCAGGTTAATCTACAAGATTCCAAACCGAATTGAAGTACATAGACTTCAATTCGAGATTCATAACTTGATCTATTTATTTTTGTCTACATCCTCTATTGCCTTCTTATAGGACAATGGATCCTCAACGTCGCCATCAAATTTGACAATTACGGTTTCTGTTAAACCCATATAACGAATAGGTGGGATCGCAATTCTCCCACTACGTTGAGGCTCCCTCAATGGTTGAGATGAATGTAACCTATTAGATGAACCAACTTCAGCAACTCTAGTTGAAGGTTCAGTAGTTTCACTGGAAAGCTCATTCAATACTATCTTACAGCGTGGTTTGTGCTCTCTAATCTTTTGTTATGTTATAAAATTTGTGGTTTGTAAAGAATAAACGTATTCTATTTTACAATAAAAATGTAATTGAGGTTTATTTAGTAAAGATGTTATTGAATATGTAAATTGCATTTAAGAACCCTAAATTCAATAAACTAAGAGCCCATGGCTATAGCATGAATACTTGAATTATATATGGAGATATAAAAGTGGATCAAGTTCGAGTAATAGTCAAAACAGTCTATAGTATAGAGATAATTGGGTACCTTATTTTGGGGACACTATGAATGCGGCCCACTTTATATATGATACAAACGATGTGATCCTGAATCGTTCATGTGAAGACATGAAATCGAAGACGTTCTATGTAATGAGTTTGCATAAGACTGGACTGCAAAATAGTCACCTTTACTTTTTAACGTCGTTTACTATTAAGACTGACTATTTCAATACGATGACCTAGGTAACTCGATCTTAATCCTAAGCTAAATATGGACTCTTGTTTATTCGGGATTATCCTTTAATCTGTATAGTGAGAGTGCCTCGAGATCGCCAACTTAATAAGCCTACCATTTTAAGGATAACACCGGGTAGATAGCTGGAGACATAGTCCTACAGGATGGAATTCATTTTTACTTGTTTTAGGGATAATAGATAGGTTGTTCTCTTAAGTGTTGATTCTAGGTCTTGAACTCCACCCTCTTATTGACCCAAGAGGAATTTGGTTTGGTAGTTGGACCACAAACCAATTATTCGTTAGAGGATGAGTGGGAATTAAGAAACAAAATGCAATTACAGGGGTAAAACGATAACTTTCACCCAGCTGTAATTACGAACAACCTGTGAATGATCGACTTACTAATCATGGTTATATCAAGTGGAAAGAAATATATCCACGGTGAGAAGAGTGCAACTATTGGACTATTGTAAAAGTGTCCCAGTAATTAACCAATATTGGTTAACTAGGTTAAAGAGTTTAGCCGGTTAATCTTGAATCGTTAGAGCTCATGATCTGTAGGTCCATTAGGTCCCCCTGCTAGCTTATATCGAACTAAACCTTGAAACAGTGTGATAAGAAAATTTGAAACGTTCAAATTTTTATTTAGGAAGTAAGTGTTAATTATATTTCATATACTTAATGACTTATCATTTAGTTATAAATTAAACAATATGGAGAGTTAGAAATATTAAAATATGATTTAAATATTATACACATGAATAAGGATTCATGATTGGGATTAGTGTTAATTATTAATTTAATACTTGATATTAAATTAATATTATTAATTAAATTATTTAATTAACTATTTAAAATTAATTTTAATATTTGATATTAAATTAATGTTGATTAAATTATTAAATTATTTATTAATTTTATTTAGAATTAGTAATTATAATTAAATTTATTTAAAATTGGTTTGTAATTTTATTTAAAATTAATTATTTGAATTAATTTTAAGAAAATTTATTTTGAATTTGTTGAAATTTAGAGGTAATGTGTTTTTCCCACTTGAACCTCTTTAAAATACCTCAAAACCCACTAGATTAATCGTCAATTTAATGTCACTTTAAGGTGAATTTATTATGCATGATTTCTTCTTTAAGTAGAAGAAAGATTGCTGAGAATCAAGGTTGAGGGTGTTGGAGTTAATGTCCTAAATCGAGTGTATCGTGTTGTTTGTAAAGACAAATTATATATCTAATAAAATAGAAGATATTTTATTAATGTTTAGACCGCATTAAATCAATCTAATAAACTAAGATTCAAGGTTATTTTATGAAACTTAAACATGTATGCGGAGACATACAGGTAGATCATGTTTAAGTGATAACCTAAACGGTCTATAGTAGATGGATAAGGTTGGGTACCTTATCCTGGTGACACTACGAATACGACCTATTTTGTAGATGTTACAATTGTTGTAAAGTGCTACAAATGATCTAATCCTGATCTTTCAGGTGGAGACATGCAAGATGGGGTATTCTACATAAATAGTTTGTATAAGACCGGACTGTGAAATGAATAGTCTCTCTATATATCTCCGTTACTAGAAGAGATTTGCATTTCATTAAGATGACCATAGGTGATTTGACCTTAATCCTGAGTGAGTTGTGAACTTCTGTCTATAAGGGCAATCCTTTGATTTGTATGGGTGAGAGTGGCCTTGTTAGCTGACTCAACAAGCCTACCATTTTGGGAACTTGTCCAAGTAGGGAGCTAGGAACACAACTACACAATATGGAATTCACTCCTTTCTCGACCTTAGGGAAAGTAGATAAATTTCTCCCTTAATAGCTTATTTTGGTTCTTGAACATTGAGACCTCAACCTCTCAATGGCCCAAGAGGTGTTAGTTTATAGTTGGACTATAAATTGTTTGTTCGTTAGAGGGATCGATGGTATTTAAGGTATTAAATGTAACTACATGGGTAAAATAGAATTTTGACCCAACAATAGTTATGAGCAATTTGTAAAAGGTCGATTCTCTATTGATTGGTTATATCCGTTGACACAGAAATAAATTTACAATACGAAGAGTGCAGTTATTGATCTTTAATGGAGTGACCGTAGTTAATGAAAATTGACTAATGTAATTTAATAATTTAATTAATTAATCTTATATCATTGGAGCTTCTAATCTGTAGGTCTCTAAGGTCACCTCATTAGCTCACTAATTGAATTATTCAAATCAATTGCGTATTAATGAAATTAATATAATATGGTTAATTATAGATGTGATCTATAATTAAGAGAGATTTGAATAAGATCAAATATTAAAGAGATGTACACATATAAATATGTGATAATTATATGTTGATTTGATATAGTCATTTAATTGATTATATAATTGTAAATTAATTAATTAATTTTTTAGTAGTAGAGAAAAATAAACATGCAATGTTTATTTATTTATTAATTAATTAGATATATTAAATTGAATTTAATATATATGATTATTTAATTATTGGACTCATTAATTAAACAAAAGTTATTTAATTAAATTAAAACTAGAGTAGGAATAGGAGAAAGGGGTCACCTCTCCTATCTATAAATAGGTCTTCATGGCCCATGTTTGTGACAGTTGAATTGGGAATTCTGAATCCTAGTCTCCTAATACTTCTCTCAAAATCTCTCTTCTTTTCTATACTACTTTTTCTTTCTCTTCTAAGTCTTGGAGACCACATATCCAATTCTTGGGATCCTAGAGAATAACAAGGTTTCACTTACGGCGGTGTCCATTGATCATTGAAGAGACGTTCCGGAGAAGATACGAAGGGAATCTTGAAAATTTTGGGAACTACAAAGGTAAGGTTTAACTCTTCCCTCTTTTCTTCTCTTAAATGCATGCAAATCTTGATTGTTTATCCTTTATGTTATTATTTTTATACCATATTTTGTTTATATAAAATCGAAAACAAAATTGCAAAGCGACACACACTTTCGCTTAGGATTCGATCCCATCAGAGGGGCTGGCTTTTGAAGCTGCTAATTTTCTCTAAAAAAATCCATAGCTCACAATTCTCTCCAACTCTATTTTTTCCCTTAAAATTCATCACATTTTGGGATCCTACAATCCGTTCTAAGGCTGAAAATAATGAGGAAGACTCTAGCGGTGGTCTATGAAGTGTTTGTGATCAAAAGCAACCAAAGGATAGCTTCAAGTTTAAGCTACATCAAGGTTCATTCTTCAAATTCTGTTTTTACAGTTTTAACTAGCATGCTTAATCCTTAAAATTAATGTAGTTAGAGTGCTTTAGATTTAAATTGCTTCTGTTTACATATTTTTTTACTCTTACATAATGCGGTCCTCTTCTAAAAATGTAGCGTTTTTCGGCACAAACACTTTGTTATCTTTAGGATCGTAGAAGTAACCACCTCTCGTTCCTTTGAGGTAGTATACAAATAGGCACAATTCTGAACGAGGTTCCAATTTCTTAGGAAAACCTCAAACACATATGTTGGTCAACCCCAAATCCTAAAATGGCATAAACTACCTTTACGACCATTCCATAACTCTAAAGGTGTTCTATAAACACTATTGGATGGAATACAGTTCGAAATATAGGTTGTAGTTTGTACTGTGTAACCCCAAAACGAGTCAGGTAAGGAAGTGTAACTCATCATAAACCGATCCATGTCCAACAAGGTTTGATTTCTCCTTTCTGATACACTATTTTGTTGAGGTGTATCAGGTGTTGAGAGTTGGAATCTAATTGCATGTTCTATCAAATAGTCTTCAAATTTCAAATCCATATACTATCCACGTCAATCAGATCGAAGTGTTATAATTGTTTTACCTAATGTATTTTCAACTTTAGCCTTGTACTTCTTGGAATTTTCAAGGACTTCAGACTTATATTGCATTAAGTAAACATACCCATACCTTAAATAATCATCTGTGAAGGTGATGAAATATTCAAACCCTCCTCTTGCCTTAACATTCATAGGACTACAAAGTTCCAAATGTACAAGTTCCAAGGGTTCTTTGGCCATGTGACCTTTTCGAATAAAAGATCTCTTAGTCATTTTGCCTTCAAGGCATGACTCACAAACTGGTAAAGAATTTTCTTCTAACTCACTTAGAAATCCATTCTTAACCAATCTCTCAATCCTATAAAGTTTATGTGACCTAATCTTAGATTCCAAAGTTGGACATTTTCTTTAGGAGAAATTTTGTTTTTTATTTTGAGTTACCGCAATTCTAAACAATTCAATGTTTAGGAAGGCCTTAGACGCTAACGGCCTTAGCACGTAAAGGTTATATTCTAACTTTGCAGAATAAATCTCAACACCATTTTTATAAATAAACACTTCATTAACATTAAAAGTTAAAGAATAAATTTGTTCTAACAAGAATTTTACAGAAATCAAGTTCTTTTTTAAATCAGGAACAACGTATACATTTTCTATCAAAATATAAGATTTATGTAAACAAAATCTAAGCCCTTCCATTGCCTTAGTTGAGCCGACGTTCCTAGTTCCAACACGCATCGTCATCTCACTAGTCTTTAGCTACCGCCAAGAACTAATTCCCTAAATTAAAGAACAAACATGGTTAGTGGCATCTGAATCAATTATCCAGGTTGAATGATCATTCTCCACTTAACATGTTTCCAACACGAGTAAATCATATTTACCTTGTTTGGCCTTCTTCTTTTCTGTCTAGTATTTGGGACAATCCTTCTTCCAATGTCCCTTTTGGTTGCAATGGAAACAAATTCCGTTTGCAACCTTGGCCTTCTTGCCCTTTTGGGTAGTAGTAGGATTAGCTTTCCCCTTACATCCCTTCTTCTTCTTTCACTTTTGGGTGTCGGAAGAGAAAAGCTTAGACTTAGTTCCAGAAGTCAAACCTCTGTAGAACTTCGTAGAGGACGAGGCAACATTTCCTTTACCCTTCTGTCATCAAGGATTGATAAGTCTGCAGCTCATTTAGCAAAGTGGTCAAGTTGTAGTCATTTTTTTTTTTATAACAGCATTACTACGAAACTATAGAAAACTTTCAGGTAAAATTTCTAGGATGAAGCTAACCTGACTAGCTTCATCAGTGGTAGATCCATTCATCTCCGCCATGTTAAAGTGGACCATCATGTTCAGAACATGTTCATGAACAGAGGCTCCCTCTTGCATACAGGCATTGAGGATATATTTAAAAGCGTCGTGTCTGAGCTGAATGGACGGTCGTCCAAATATTCCCTTTAAGAACTCTATGATCTCACGGGCAGTGGGCATGCGCTCATGCTTCTTGGCCAAAACTCTATATTTGTTGGCCAAGATATAAGCACGGGCATTTTCATTCGCACTGACTCAATGCTCATATGCCACCCAAACATTTTGGGTGGCATTGGCAGTTGGAACTTGTGGACACTCCTCAATAAGGATAAATCACAAGTCATCGATTATAAGGACAGTATTGATAGTATTTTTCCATGTAGCGTAGTTATCGTCGTTAAGTTTGTTGGCAGTAAGCTAATTTAATGTAGCAGTTGTCATATTTAAAATTGTTGAAAATATACAATTTACTTATATTAGTTATACAAGCATTACCCAGTTAAGACAACCAATCAATTTTAGCAAAATAAACTAATGTCCCTAAATGACATCAATTTTGCAATGATACTTCAGTAGGGTAGGGTAAAAACTTTCGTAGGGTGATCAGTTACCCCTTCACTGAATTGAGACTATCTCAAACAATAATTACACCAGAACAACTCTTGTCCTTATAATTATTAGTGATGCGTTCTAATCATGCGATGGATTAATTACTATGTGATACCTTACAAATGATTAGTTTTACCTAGCTAGATCCCAAATATAAATCCAACTAGAATCCTAGTGAGTTCGGAGTCGAACTCAGGGATTGCGTTCTATTGATGCATTAACAATTACTGTTTCGATCTTTACGCGAGTTGTTTTGTTAAGTATGCAATGAGTTTGTTCATATTCCACCGCTAAAATAAATAATGGTAGATGCGATGGTAAACACAATCGTAAGCAAAACAACCTATGCGGAGATCTCTCTCACAAACATAGAAAAATTCCTCTCCTCCCAAATCCTCTCCCTCTCCCAAAATCAATAGAGTCCACACCTCCTGTAATTCTCAACCCTTAAGGAGAACACAGAAGGCTTTCTTGTGGTGGTGTCCAAGAAAATAGTGATTTGGTGATTACTGTAGGTTTTTTGGGTGTTCATTTCTGAGATTTGTTCGTGACTGGAAGGAGGAGGGTAAGAATTCGGTTCTTCAAGGGTAAGTGTTGATCTAACCCTTCTTCTTCTTTTTAGATGCATGCTATAAAATATGTGACTATGCATAATGTTCTTTTGAATTCTAATTCATTGTAAAAATTTAAAATTGGGACATGATCCACTCTTTTGCATCGAACCTCATAGTCCTTCAGGTGCCACATTATTCAAATCCCAGAATCAGTCCTTAAGGGTGCAATTCCTCTACTTATTCTAACTATAGAGAATGAGTGAATTCATATGAATTATCATAATCAAATCATTCGTAGTACTTTACAACAATTGTAACAACTACAAAGTGAGTCGTATTCGTAGTGTCACCAGGATAAGGTACCTAACCTTATCCATCTACTATAGTTCGTTGAGGTTATCACTTAAACATGATCCACATGTATGTATTCATATACATGTTTAAGTTACAAAAGATACTTTGGATCTTAGTTTATTGGTTTTGTGGGTTAATGCTACTAAATGTCAAATAAAATACCTCTTATTTTGTTAGATGAATAAATCGTTTGTACAGTACACTTACAAACTTCAAGACCCACGAGATTTAGAGCATCAAGCCCAACAAAGACTATATCCAATCAATTAAGAATGATTAGATGTCAAAATCCAGAAATTGATTGTTGTGCCATAAAATATCACTAGCTTGTATACAAATGCGGCATGACTTTGGTGTGAATAATGTACGTCGGTTGCTATCTATGGTTAACACAACACCTACCTCGATGTGCGTTTGTTAGAGAGGGTTGAAATCAAAATAGTCTTTGCTTAGATCAACAAATGAATAAAAAATAGAGGAAGAAGACGATTTTTCAGTGTAAAGTTTAGAAGTTGCATGCATTGCTTTTTAAAAAGATAAGTTATTTCAAATGTGAAAAATAGACCATTTAAATATTGTTTCATATATGGAGAAATTTGATTTTTTAGATCTGGGAATTAAGATTCTAGATTAAAGATTTAATGAAAATTACAGAGAAAAGAAATAAAAATATATTTCTCTTTTGCGTGTGCGAACGGTTATCTGAATCCACCCGTTCCCACTCTATCCACCTTTTGTAAAAACCTTAAGGGTGTTTGGCTCAAGAAGTTGTAGAGGTTGGGAAGTAGGAGTTATGAACTCCACTTCTTGTTTCGTTCAAGGAGTTGGTGGATTCCACTATTGAAAAACATAAATTTTATATCTTATTAATTTCTTATACTATGAATCCCAAGAGTTCACAATTTTCTAGACTTTATAATTTCTTACTGCTCACCATTCCACTCTTTACTTCAAAGACCCTCTAAAAGAACTCTAACATGTTTACGTACTTTCCAACTTATAATTTTATGTGGTACAAGATTTTTTTCCTTCAAGACCTCACAAGAACCCAAAGGCCCAACGACTTTGGATCTAAGGCCCAAAAGTTTGTAAGTCATTCCCATCCAAATTATAGTGAAGATTACAATGAAACTCTCGAACAGTTTCGAATTATTGATTCTCACTATTTATTTCTATAATAATAATAAAATTAAATTACTTAATTAATTAAAAAAACCCGATCAATCGTCTCTCTTTAAAGCTCTCTCTAGGTACAACAAAAATTGTTATCTAAACTTTTTGTTGTTTATTATTTAACTCTAGATGTCACAACTTTTTCTATCCTTTAATAATAATTAACGCAACTTTTTCTATCATCTAATAATTAACTTAAGATTGTACTTAAAAAATAAAAACATAAGATCATATATATTGGAGAGGATAAGAAATATTCTAGCAACTAATGCTTACAAATGACCTTGTGATGTGGCAATCTTGTCTTCTTTTGACCGTTTTGACTTGTCCACACAATTTACCAACAAGTCTTTCTCTCTAACACCCACAAAACAAAAGAACAAACAAAACAAAATAAAAGTCAAAATGGCTATTTATACTTTAAAGAAATCAAAGAACTCAACTCCTAGTCCTATTTAAGGCTCTACATCATCCATATCTTGCTTTAAAGCTCATAATCTGCACTTTAAACATTAATTCAGATAATAAATGAAAACAGTCCAAAACTACATATTAGGTCTTGAATTTTTTATTTTTTTTTTACTGGAATTGTCACATTATCTTTGGAATTTACGTGAAAAGATTAACTTTATTTTTAACAAAAGAAAAATAGAATCGTCATTTATTTCTGTGTATAAGAAATTATTGCTCCCTCAAATGTACAAAAAAAAAAATTGATAACCTCACATACATATTTTTCGTCAAAGGTTCATAATTGGTTCAAAAATATTTCATTGATCAGGACTCATTTGGTAACATTCTTGTTTTTTTTTTTTTTTTTTTTCATGTTTCTTATTTTTTTAAGAAGCGTATTTGCTTGATAATCATTTCTCTTGTTTCATATTTTTAAAATTTAAGAAACACTTTTAAGAGATAGATCAAATTTACAAAACTACACAAAGTAGTTTCTCTCGATTCTATTTTCTTTTCATTGTTATATATTATCGTTTTATTAAAGTTCAATTCCCACCTAAGAGCGTTTGTTTTTATTTTATTTTTTTCATTTTTTTTTATTTCTAAACTACACAATATGATACTTATATATTATTTTAAATTTTAAATTTAACTTTTTCAAAATGTAAATATTATATTGAATTTTTTAATAGGTATTATGTTCAAATCCTTTTCATTTCTGTAATTTTGTATATTTATATATCATTTTAATTTTGAATATTAACTTTTTCAATAGGTATAGGTTTTTATATTATATTATTGAGTTTTTCATTTTGCAGTTTAATTATTACAACCAATTAGAATTTTATATTCACTATATATATAAAACTTGTTTATTAAACATGCATATTGTTTTAATATTTTAAACTCTGACATTTACAAAAGCAATATAATTAGATTGTATCTGAGTCAATATCATTAAAAGTGAATAACTCAAATATAAAGATATGACGTTACAAATCACATTCGCACAAATTTTGGAATGATATTAATTGTTTGTTTTATTGTTTTTAATTTTATATCTAAACTTATTTGTTTTCAATAATGTATAATTTTGATTATTTTTTTATATATTGTGATGCATACTATATATTTTTTATACTAAGTAAGTTATATTTAAATTTTAAAAAAGAAAAATTAAGAAAAAAATAATTATCAAACAAATTTATGTTCGGATTATTTTTTCAATAAACAAGAACATAACTAGTCACCAAATATATTCTCGTTACGAATTCTTAACAAACAAAAAAAACAAACCCTTAATTTTACTATAACTAGTTTACCATCATGGGACATATATATATGCTTCCCATAACCCTAATTAATTTGAGTGTAGGCATATTTCATTTTCTTTTATTTTTACAACCCTTCTTAGAGGAATCTTTCAAGCCTTAGCTTATCAATAGTAATTCAATGAGTGAATCTCCATTTTGGATTCCCTTGTATATAAAATAAAACATATATTAAAAAATTAAACTTACTCATATTTAATCCCCAAAATGACCGCAAACTAACATAAGAAAATAAACACACACGTTAGCAAGACATAATAATATTATTGTTATCATTTTAGTTCATTATATATAGTAGTGTCGGATTTATTTAAACTTCTGATCTCTCGATACGTATTAAAAAAATTATATATCTAAACTAGTCGAGTTATACTTTTATTTTTTTAAAAAAAAAAACATAAATAGTTGAACAAAAACACATAATCAATGAAAGACAACAAAATCATTTGAAAAGGGGTTTGAAGTTCTCTTCATAGTAAGGATTCTTTTTTTAGTACGGTTGGATAGGAGGATTCAAACTACAGACTTTGTGATTTTTAGCATATTCGTATGTCAATTGAGTTAGATTGGATTAATGATTTGAAATTTTCCAATTTATACTCGTCCAAATCCATTTAGATAAGCTCAAACCAATTATTTCCCATTTGACAACAATTATATATGGTAAGAATATAATTAAGTTTACACTTACAACTTAAATATGGAAAGCAACAGCCTTTCATTTTCTTCCAAAAACAAAATGCTTTTGAAAATTGAAAGACGTGAAAATTCAAAACTTATCCAAAGAATTTTGGAAAGTTTGAATTGGATTCATTTTACCATCCAAACACCCTTTCCCCACCCGTCTCTTTCTTTGTTTATCTGTTTGTGTTAGGTCTACAAACCACGTCGAGAAATAAAAAATAGTTTATTTATATTGTTGTATATCATTTTAGATCAAAGAAAAAAATCGATATTTGATGAAGTTTAGAAGTAATCGTATTAGAAAAAGAAAAAGAGATGAGACTCGAATTAAAACTACACCTAACCACACCTAGAGATCCAAATGGACTTGGAGACGAGGAGAATTTGGGTAATTTCCCTTGGATTTGGCGGAGGATCTGAGAATATGCCCAATGCAAATCCCGACATTGAAAGAAAAGATATTTGAACTCTCAAATCTTAAATCTTCCATATTATTTCATTCTTTAACTTAAGCATCAAAATATATGTAACAAGCATTGCATTAATATATAAGTTTTCTTTATTTAGTATGTCACCTCATTCCATCTACTCTAAGCAAGTACATGCAATAAAAAAAATTGAAAAACCAAACATATAGCAAAATATGTTGGTATAATCATTAGATTAGATAATATCTCGTTATTATAAATGCAAGGGTAATTATAATTGATAATATTTTTATGAATAATAACCAAGTGTATAACATTATTTTTAAAAAAAAAATTGCAAATATATAGTCAAGTTTATCATAGACTTCTATCGTTGATAGACTCCTACCAGTGACATGGTCTATCAACTCCTACCAATAATATGGTTTATCACTGATAGACTATTTAAATTTGGTCATATTTATAATTTTTTTATATTGTGATATATCTACTAATACTTTTGGTCTAATGTCTATATTGACAACTATCCCAATTTGAAGTTATAATCTCTTACGAATAATATTGAGATGTCTTTAACTATTAAATTATGTATATGTTCTAATTGATTGTTAGTGAACACTAATAATATTTTCAATATGAAGATATAAATATTATTTTGAAGTACAGGTTTAGTTGTAAAAGTTTTAAGCTTTTGTCTAAAAAGTATTAAACTTTTAATAGTATATAATACATTCTTAAATGTTTAAATATGTATCTAAACTGATTAGAAATAAATTCGAAAGTTAAATACACGTAAATATGAAGATATAAATATTATTTTTAAGTACAGGTTTAGTTGTAAAAGTTTTAAATTTTTGTCTAAAAAGTATTAAACTTTTAATAGTATATAATACATTCTTAAATATTTAAGTATGTATCTAAACAGATTAGAAACAAATTCGAAAGTTTAAATACACGTAAATATTTTAAAAGTTCATACACAAAATTTGAAATTAAATTTTTCGACATTTTGTAAAATTTAGAGAATAGATGGACAAACTTGATTAAATTGATACGAATTGAAATATAAAGAAGAAGAAAAAAGAGTAGTTTTCATAAAAATAAATAAATATATATATAATAAAGAAGAAGGGACGTGTGGTTTCTTTGGGTGAGAATATTTCAAATCCAATGCGTTTGCCAATTATACTTAGTCCCGTACAAAACAATCAACCGAAGTTAAGTGCCTGCCGGTGACCCTGACAGTGAAATCAGACCACGTGGCAAAGTACTAGAGGGTTGTCATATTCTACAGCGACAGCATGTTGATCCAAAGAAATGGGAAAAAGAATCCGGTGGGACCAGCTCCGCCGCCATCACTGTACCTCCGATGCGGTGGGTTCAGCCGCATTCGTTCGATACACGTAAACTAATCAATCATTTCAATTCAAACACTTCTAGTATTTTGTTGATGTGTGTGTTTTTTTCCATCCTTTTCTTTTGAAAGGGAGGTACCAATGAATAATGTATGAATTTTTTTTTTACCAATTATATAAATAAAACCATGTAATAAAGATAGAGATTAAATTACAAGATTAATAGATTTTTTTAAGCCATACGTGTTTAATGGTTTTCTCTCAATTTATTAACTATAATTTTCACCTTTAATGAAAAAAAAATTATTAGTAAACAAATTCAAGGGAAACAAATAAAATTTGAAAAACTATTGTCTCCTCCTGTTCATTAATCATTCCAAAAGGTACATTGAACCTTGTTAATTGTTTCAAAGATATCTTAATTTTCTTACAAGATGAAGTTTTAGAACTACAACTGGAGTAAAAATATGTGTTAGAATTTAAGATAAAAATTAGGATATGAAATTGTGTGGCAATGATGTAGAATGAAAATTAGGCCCAAATACTATCGTACAATGTTTTTAGATCGGTGTCACATTCATTCCAAGTCCCAATTTTCATCCAAAATTCTAAATGATTTCTACTTTAATGAAAGTTTTAAACCTATTGAATGAGAAATTTTGACATGTCACAAATGATCACGCATTTCTCAAATTAATGACAAAATCACAAAATTATAAAATTTGAGAGTAATTGTAAGTTGACTTATATCCCCAATAGAAATTGAAGAAAAAATTGTTGGATCTCGATACTGCCTTGTGTATTCGTCAAGTTGTTCAATTGAATAAGATAGCTTTGTCTAATTGGGTCATGATATTTGGATTCACGTCTAATTAAGCCCAAAAATAGATTCTTTTGGCTCAAAGACGTAGCCTAAAATCCAATTGATAGCTCCAAAAGACAATAGAACTCAAGCCACACTATCCCAGGGGAACTCTATAAATAGATGAGTCTCCTTACTTTTGGCAGTTTAGAAACTAAACCCTCCAAATAGAGTTCATCGACTATCGTGACTTTCTAAGCTCTTCAAGAGTGATCAATCCTTCAAAAACATCGATCTACATGTTTTGCCCATGAACTGAAGGGTACACATTAAAAAGAGAATCATGGACCAAGTATTAGAGTTTGAACCATACTCGCACAAACTCCATGAGTTACATTTTTCTGAGAACCTTGTGTGAACAAAAACATTTGTAAAAGGACAACGATAATATAAAACTTTTAAAAGAAAAAATATATATATATATATATACAAAGATTACCTTTTTTTAGCCTTGTTTTAATTTTATATTGAAAACTATTGTTTTTCTCACAATTATTAGTACAAAATTTTACGTTTTCTTGGAAACATATTTGAATTATACGTCAAATTTCAAAAACAAAAAATCAAGATATTAAAACTATCTTGTTAATTAGTTTTTTAAATTTGACTTGATTTTTTAAGACGCTTTTAAGATGTATGTAATGAAGAAAGAAAAATATAAGTATATCTAGTAGAGTTTAAAAGTTTAATTTTCACAAAAAAAAAAAAAAAAAAAAATCCAAAGACAAAGGCTTCATTTGGTATACATTTTCTTTTTTATTAATTTTTCTAAAATTAAGCCTATAAACACTGCTGGGGTTGATGCCCTAAACTCTCGTTGGGTCATGTAGTTTGTAAGCACTATATTGAACAAATGCTTGTGATGTAATAATATATGATATTTTCTTCACTATTGTATATGAAATATGGGATGTTTTATTTGCTTTACCACAAACCAATAGACTAAGATCACTGGTTGTCGTTGTAATTTAAGCATGTATGTGGAGACATACAGGTGGATCATGCCTTAAGTGATAACCAAAATGGTCTATAGTATATGGATATAGGAGGAAAACCTTATCCTAGTGACACTACGGATGTGGCCTGCTTTGTAGAAGAGTTACAAGTCTTGTGACTTGCTACAGATGGTCTGATCCTGATCATTCATGTGGAGACATGCGAGCGAGGGCGTCCTATACAAAAGAGTTTGTATAAGACCAGACCACAAAGTGTTTTAGTCTCGTTATATAACGTCGTTCATGACAGAGACTTCACTTCCCTAGGATGACCATAGGTAACATGACCTTAATCCTGAATGAGTTAGGAACTCCTGCTTTGAGGGCGGTCCTTTGATTTACATGTGTGCGAGTGGCCAGATTGCCGACTCAAACTTACCACTTTGGGAATTTATCTGATTTGGGAGCTGGAAACTCAGCTACACAAGATGGAATTTACTTCTTCCCCGAAGTAGGGTAAGTAGATAGATTGCTCCCTTAAGGGCTGATTTCGGAGCTTGAACGATATGGCGCCACACATCTTCTCACGACCCAAGACGTGTCTACACATAGTAGGACTATGTTGTATTGTTCATTAGAGGGATCAATGGTACTTAAGGAGTTAGATGTAACTACAGGGACAAAATGGTAAATTGTCAAGATGTACTTATGAGCATCTATGAAGAGTTGTTGTTACTATTAATTGGTTATATTTGATGGACACAAAAATATATATGTGGTGATAAGAATGCAGTTGTCGGTCTTTAGTGGAATGTCTGGCAGTTAACGGATGGTGAGTCTCGTGGCTAAAGAGTTTATTAGCTATTCACATACCATTGGAGCTTCAAGCCAAAGATCCATAAGGTCCCCTTGGTAGCTCAATGGATTCAAGTTGAGAATCAGTTTGTGGGTCAGTTTGAAGTGTTCAAATTGACAAGAGGGAGTTTGATTATATATGATATGATTAAACTGGTCAATTATATATGATATAGTTGACATGATGTATGAGATACATTAATTGGAGGAAAAGGATATAAATATGATTTATATGTAGTGCAGGAGAAAAGACTATGGTTTATATGTTACACATAATGTGATATTAAAACTATAGGTTATAAATATAATATGATTATATTTATTTTTAATTAAACAATTATGAGATAATTGCTAGTGGTTTTTCTCCATAACCGTACATGATAGTGGGAGGTTGCATTCTTTTTTCGTAACTGAAGGATAAAATGAAAATAGTTTTCATTTTGCATACAGACCAGATAATCACCTCACGATTAGTACATTGCCCATCGTCTAGCTAACAAAAGCATCCACGATAGCTCAAGTTTTCCTCAACGATCATGTACACGTGCAAATTACCTAAACAATCGTATCACTTTTTCTAAACGATTGTGTACCAGAGCGAGATTCCCTAAACGATCAGCCTCGTTTTACTAAACGATCGTGCACCCTTTGCTAAACAATCAAGCACCCATTTATACGATAGACATAAAATCTCTCCCATTTGCTTGGTCGTTGTAAACGATCGTAGTTTCCTCCTCCCCTCTACCAAATCCAACAGAGTCCACACCTCCAAGATTTTCCTTGCTGCTTGTTGCTTGTTCGTATTTGAAGACCATTCGGTGGTGAGCGACAGCAAGATTTGGTGGACGATAGCCTTGGCATGCACAGCGACAACGAGAGTTGTTGGTATTGACGAAAGTGAGAGATCAAGGGAAGAAAAGTTCTTCA
Organism: Benincasa hispida; assembly: GCF_009727055.1. NCBI lineage: Eukaryota > Viridiplantae > Streptophyta > Magnoliopsida > Cucurbitales > Cucurbitaceae > Benincasa > Benincasa hispida. Next base: position 61,184,295 of record NC_052356.1, on the reverse strand, counting down.
AAGATGAGTCTCTTGTCCTTTGTTATTTAATTGTTAAAAGCATGTTGTAATATGTTTGTAGATGAATAACTTGTTGTATGTTTGTGAATGTGGTATTTATGTCACAATAAATTTGGAACGATCTTGCTTCCACTCACAAGTACTCTTTGATAAGAGTTCCTTCAAACACCGCTTCCCATTACAAGAATATTAAGTTGTTTCGACAGTTATTTTTGCTGATGCAACAATATACCTCGACAGATCCCATTTCTCTCGACACATACACTATATGTGGGTATAGTTGTCTTTCTACCGACAAAAAGAGAAGCGTGTGTAGAAAGTTGGTGGGCAAAAATTCAAAGTTGTCAACATTTTAGTGTTTTTTAAAGTATAGCCAAATTTCAAAAACTAAAAAAAAAGTAGTTTTAAAAAATTTGTTTTTGTTTTTGAAAATTGATTAAGAACTCTAATGTTTCCATAAGAAATATGAAAATCATGAGTAAGAAATTGTGAGAAAATAAGCATAATGTCCAAAAATAAAAAATCAAATAATTATCAAATGGGGTCAGTAAAAAAACAAAGCCTACTTTTTTTAGGTCTAACATTTTGATTTAGAAAATAGGTAACAAACAAATACTTATAGGTTTAATAAAAGGGACAAGACTTTTATTCCTAAAATAATAATATCATAAAATATTGTTCGGGGAACCCCTGACTCTAATTTAGAATAAATTGAATAAACCAATAAATTAGAAAATGAATAAACAAAATAACCAAAAATTTTAAATGTTAGACTTCCAACCTAAATCATGCAAAAAGTAAATTTTTCTTTAAAAAAAAAAAGCATAAGTGAGGAAACATTGTCATGTCCCAATGACAGGGTCACTCATTCATCAATCTATTTTTACCTTTATTTGAAAAACATGAAGAGAAAAGAATGAGTATATAAATATACTCAGTAAGCGATCAACTACTGGGCTCACTAAGTAAACTGTTAGCCTTCCTATTGGCACTCAAGTACACATTACATATCGTAGGCATAGGCACAATTAAACCTCAATTGAAATCCACCCATTCCGAAACCAAAACTAAATTTTATTCCCAATAATCGAATTAATTTCATATCTTTTACCAGTTCAATTTGAATTGATTTAACCAAAACAAACAAATTCCAAATCTCTAAAATTCGAAACCCAACCCAAATAAATAAAAATAAATACATACAATTTCTTGGAATTTGGCTTGTTACACCATGTAAGCCTAACATGACTTTTCTTTCTAAAGATCGGGGGTTGGGTTCTTCATCTGGAGTTGTATTGAAAAAATTATTGAAGTTTAGGGTTAATTCATATTTTTAAAAAAATAAGAAAAAAAAACTTTAAAAGATGAGTGTTGGATGAGAAATTTCGAACCAACCACGGACCGCCACGTCAATTGCTAAATTAATGGCGGAATTCCGAAATCGTCAAATTTGTGACTAATTAAGAGTTGATATGTGTCTCAATTTGAAATTGAGGTAAATTCTGTGTTTTCGTCGTAGACGTCAATTGAGTAAAATTAATTTCGACCAATTTGACGTTATAATTTGGGCGTTGGCCCAGTTACGCCCAAATATGGGCTTAATGTGGGCCTAAAACACCAAAATAGGCCTAAGCCCAATTAGTTGGGCCTGAAGACCAGGCTCAAGTCCAATTAATTAGGCCCTATGAAGCACAGATACTTCATGTGAGGCAAAGAATAAGTATCAGACACGTATCGGATACTGGTACTTCCAGATACTTCTCAAATACGTATCTGACACACGATTTGAGGTATCTATACTTTCATATACTTTTCAGATACTATCTGACACGTGATTTAACGTATCTATTTCTATGCGTACTTTTTTTTTTAAAGAAAAAAGACAAGTAACTCATCTAATCTTTTCCAATCTAAAATTAGGCAACCTATTTAAAAAGCTCACTACTCGAGTCCAAAACTAAAAGAAAAAATAAATAAATAACGGACCAAACCCTAGACTAGAATCATCTAATCTCTGTTGGGATTAGTGTCCTAATTCTCCCAGAGTCTTGTTATTTTGTAAAGATACACATTGTTCAATGAATAAAATAAGTGTTATTTAATTCTGGCATTTACTCATATCCAATAAACAAAACTCCTTGGTTATTTTATGTGAACTTAAGCATGTATCTGTGATATACAAGTGGATCATGCCTTAAGTGATAACCTAAATCGGTCTGTAGTATAAGGATTAAGGTAGGATACCTGATCCTGGTGACACTACGGATACGGCCCGCTTTGTATAGGTTTTGCAAGTGTCTGTAAACTACTACGGATGTTGATCCGGACCATTCCAGTGGAGACGTGGAGCAGACGTGGTCTTATACAAAGTTTGTATAAGACCTGGACCACGAGATGACTAGACTCTATATATAACACCGTTGATACTAGAGACTTGCATCTCACCTAAACGACCATAGGTGACACGATCTCAATCTTGAATGTTTTGTGAACTTCTGCCTTTGAGGGTGGTTCTTTGATTTGCATGAGTGAGAGTGGCCAGATTGCCAACTCAACATGCCTACCTTTTTGGGGACTCGTCTGATCTGGGAGTTGGGAACTCAATCCACAATATGGAATTCACTCCTTTCCCGAAGCAGGGATAAGTAGAGAGATTTCTCCTTTAAGGACTGATTCCGGGGCTTGAATATAGTGGTCACAGCTTCTCTTTAGAAGAGAAGACTCAGTCATAGTAGGACTATGATTTATGTTCATTAGAGGGATCAGTGGTACTTAAGAAGACAGATGTAACTACAAGGGCATAACGGTTATTGGCCCAGCTGTACTTACGAGCAATCTGTGAAGAATTGTCGCACTGCTAATTGGTTAAGATGGACACTTAATATATCTGTAGTGAGGAGAGTTCAGCTATCGATCTTTAGTGGAGTGTCTGGCAGTTAACGGATGATGGATCCCGTGACTAAAGAGTTTAGTCAGTTATTCACGTATCGTTGGAGCTTCGGATCTACAGGTCCATGAGGTCCCTTGGTAGCTTGGATTCATGTTGAAGGATTAAGTTTTTGGTATTGATTTGAAATGTTCAAATTGACAAGAGGTATCTTGATTATATATGATATAATCGATATGATGTATAAGATACATCTAATGGAGGATTGATATAAATGAGATTTACATTAAGTGCCATGGAACAGGAAAAGAACTATGGTTTATATGTTTCATGAGATGAAATATTAAAACTATAGGTTATAAATATAGTATGATAAGTTGGTTATCATTTATGTTATTCATTATTAGATAATTAATACTTTTTCTTTCAAGTAACCAAAATAGTGGGTGGTTATTGATCATGGTAACCGTAAATTTAAAAGGAAATCGGTTTCCTATTTAGAAAAAAAGAAGTTTTTCACAAAAGTTTGAAAGTTTTTGAGTTTTCTTTCCGACGAAAATAAACTCACGGAAGTAGTCAAGTAAATACAGATTTACTAAACGATGGTTGGGCTAGGTAAACGATCATGTAGGTGTTAGCTAAACGATCGTGCAGTATTTACTAAACGATCACATAGCTTTGCTAAACCATCGTTGGCCCAAGGTAAACGATGTGTAAAGTCTGTCGAGCTAAACAATCGCATAGCTTTTGCTAGACGATTGCATAGCTTTATCTAAACGATTGGGCATCGACCTATACGATGGGTCTCCGACTTCTCTCACTTGCCCAGTCGTGTACACGATCTGTCTTCCTCCGTTCGTCTGCCTCACAGCAAGTTCGAATAAAGCCTACCCTTCTGGATTCTCACACCAAGAATACCAAAAGGTCGCCTTGTTGGTGGTGTTAGACTCAACTCTAGACGTCGAGGTCTTTCTGGAGGTCGTTCGTGGTGCTTTGGAAGAGTTTATTCGTGGTGTTGCAAAGGAGTCGTGACCAAGGAGATCATTGAGGACGAGGCGCGAAGTGTTGTTGTGCCGTGTTCGTGTCATGTTGCGGTCGTGTAGAATCGAGCACTCGTGGTTGCAGTTGTTCGATCTGAGTCACACCATCGGAGCGTGGAGACGTCTTCTGCATATGTGCGTAGAGTTCTCTTTGTACATTTGTATTATTTCATGCTATAATTTCTCTGTAATTTGCATAACCGTTTATTGTTTGAAGTCGGCAGTAAATGTATTGTTTGATTCATGATTGTAATTTGGATTGTCTTGTTCCACTGCTCATGGATATCTCGAGTGTTCAATTTCCTTTAATCTCCATCTTCACATTTGAATTCTAAAACCATTAGGATATCTTCAACAATAAGTTCTTTATTTATACTTCATACTTCTCTCTCTAATTTTCCTCTTCTTCTTCTCCTTTGCAATATGAGTCACTTTTCTATTTACATTTTATTAACTAATTGTACTTCAACATCTTAGATGTTACTTTTTTGTATGTATTCAGTGTTTGTATTCTATTTTGTGCTATTGTTATTAATCTTGTATGCATAATTTATCTATATCCTAGATTTTTTAAATATGTATATATAATATATATAATATATATATATTCAAAGTATCAGTATCCTCGTTTTTTAGAAATATATATATATTAAAAATATATATAAAAAAATGGCGCATCCTTAGACGTATCTGTATCTTAGTTGTTTAGAAATTGACGAATCGTTGTATCCGATCGTATCCGTATCGTGTAGCCCGTATCTGTGTCTAATTCTTCAATAGATTAGACCAAGTCAATTAAATTAGGCCCAAAGGTCAAGCCCATGGGCCAATCAAAGTCAGACCCAAGCTCATGAAGCCCATCAGGACTCTATAAATAGAGAAGCTCTTCTATTTGCAAGGGTCAACAATTCTACATTCCAGAGCGCTTAGAGAGAATTCTCTACAATCAAAAGACTCCTTGACTTCTGAAGCTGACCATGCTTGAAGACTGAAAGTCCTTTGAAGACACAAGCATTCTGAAGGCTGAAAAAGATACAAGCATTCTGAACACACTTGAAAACTGAAGTCCTCTGAAGATTCACGCATTCTTCCAAGACTCGAAGCTCAAAGAACATCCACAACCCTGCTTCTATACGTCAAGCGTACGCATTCAACGAGAGAGAATAGAGGATCAACCACTAGAGATAAGAACCACATCGCAATTAAATAACATCAACATCAATACCAACTAAGTTCAAATCCATGAAAACAAGTTTCTCTGGAAGGCTCGTGTGAACACTAACCCTCCAAGAAGATCAACAAGCCCAAAAGTCGATCAAAAGCCCAAAGGCCAATCATCTAAGAAGATCAACAAGCCAAGACCATCATCTAAGAAGATCAACAAGCCCAAAGGTCGATGATCCAAGAAGATCAACGACCCAAGTTCGATCATCCAAGAAGATCATCAAGTCCAAAGGTCGATCATCCAAGAAGATCAACAAGCCCAAAGGTCGATCATCCAAAGATCAACAAGCCCAAAGGCCATCATCCAAGAAGATCAACAAGCCCAAGACCATCATCCAAGAAGATCCACAAGTCAAAGGTCGATCATTCAAGAAGATCGACCAGCTTAAAGATTATAGTTTATTTTTAAAGATCAAAATACTATGTATTAGAGATTGTACTCACTTTCACAAATTAATACAAATACAAAGTTCAAGTTCCACGAAATAAATTTCTCTTGAAATCTCGTGCGAACAAATTGGCATGCCCATGGGACCTTTCTACCTCTCATCTCTCTCTCGTCATCCGAATCACAAAATCTACAAATGGCACCAAAGAAAGCTACATCCAAAGCTACCTTCGCAGAAAAACACTTACATAAGCCTGTCATCATGGAGGAAATCTGGGACCAGCTGATGCTCTCCTAAAGGTAGGATCATCATCAGAAGAAAATCCTTTGTTCGATAACTATGCTTCTTGCTACTGATCTAACAAAGAAAGAATCACATTTTAATGTAGTTGGTCTGTCATGATGACTAACGTACCGACTGAGTCGACCATGGCAGAGATGGAGATAAAGATAAATCTCCTGATGAAAGCTGTAGAAGAGAGATGAAATATCAGGCTCGAGAAACTGCTGAGTCGAGTCAATCTCCAGCTACAAAAGCAATGACAAAGAAAAACTATCTTGTAGGAAGCCACGCAACAATCACCATCTGTCGCCACCCTGTCAATTCAACAACTACAGGATATGATTACAAACTTCATAAGGGCTCAGTACGGAAGACCATCACGGTTTCCTTTATGTACTCCAAGTCGTACACCAAGAAAATTGACAACCTGAGAATGCCAGCTGAGTATCAACCTCCAAATTTCTAGCAGTTCGATGGATAGGGCAATCCAAAACAACATGTTGCACACTTCACTGAAACCTGTGAAAATGCAGGAACCAGAGGAGACCAGCTAATCAAGCAGTTCGTCCGTACCTTGAAAGGAAATGCTTTTATTATACTGATTTGGAGCCAGAAATGATTGATAGTTGGGAAAACTAGAAAGGGAGTTCTTAAACCGCTTCTACAGTACAAGGCGCAGTGTTAGCATGGTGGAGCTGATGAATACCAAACAGTGGGAAGAAGAGCCGGCCATCGACTACATCAACCGATGGAGAGGTCTGAGTTTAGATTTCAAAGATAGACTCACTGAATTATCTGCGGTGGAAATGTGCACCCAAGGCATGAACTGGGAACTTCTCTACATTCTACAAGGGATAAAGCCTCGTACATTTGAGGAGTTTGCAACACGCACTCATGATATAGAGTTGGGCATCGCCAATAGGGGAACTAAAGATTTCTTAGTCCCTAAAAGGAGAAAATACAAGAATGAAGCCAAGGGCACCGAAAAGATCGTGGATAGTGCCACAAAAGAATCTATGGTCGTTCATGTATCCCCGCTGAAATTTTCCTTCAAAGGAAATTAAACAAAATTTGAAAGCAGACACAATGAGGGTGAAAGGCGTCGTCCAACTCTTAAAGAAAGACAGGAGAATGTCTATCCATTCCCTGACTTTGATGTGGCAGATATGTTGGAGCAACTGCTAAAAAAGCAACTTATTCAACTGTCGGAATGCAAGCGACCGTTGAAATTATCATCGTGTCATTAATCACCCAGTTGAAAGGTGCTTCATGCTGAAGGAACGAATTTTGAAGTTGTCTTATGAAAAGAAGATCAAGCTAGATTTGGATGAAGTAGCTCAGACAAATTACGCTAAAGTAATGGCGACTTCAAGTTTTCCAACAATGTCTGTATCCCATGCTCAAAGACAAAGCATGATCCAGTTTGGAGCCTTCGAGCCTATAGTCGTTCGGTTCCAGCAAGAGATTCAAACAAAAAATTTCAAAAAGAAAGATGAGCTCGTTGAAAATGACAACGAAGAGTGGATAGTTGTGACTTGTCGAAAAAGAAGACAACCAAACTCCTCCCAAAAAGAGTTGCATTCCTATTGAAGCTATAGAAGAAGGAACAAGATTCATAAAAAGAAAAGCAAAAACATGACACGAAAGCCTAAGCCTGCTAAGAAAGAAGACAAGGATTTTCCTAAATTATGACAGCCGGCAACTTTAGTAGAATTTCTCCCAAGAAGCTTTCTCAATAATTATCTAGAGAAAGTATCAGAAATTATTGCATGTCACACTGTCGACATAGTGGAAGTTGAAAACAATCATATAACTTCCGAAAAAGTCAACGACTCAGAAGAAATGAAGCAAAAAACTTCTGCCTTTGATTGTATTAAGCCTTCAAGTGCTCGATCTTCAGTCTTTCAAAGATTGAGTATGGCCATGGTAGGAGAAGAAGACCAATGTCAAACAACTACTTCTACTCGAACTTCAGCCTTCAAAAAGCTAATTATATCCACATCAAAGAAAGATCTACCTTCAGCATCTGTTTTTTCTCGTCTCAAGACAACAAGCGATCAACATAAAGGAAAGATGAAAATCTTGAAAGCAATGTCATTCCATGAAGAAGACAATGACGAAAAGATTCACAATCGTATCCCTTCACGAATGAAAAGAAAATTTTCTGTTGACATAAGTACAGAAGGTTCCTTGATAGTGAAGCCAAGGCTCATCATATTGACGAATCCTACAAATAAAGAGAATGATCAAAGCCATGATGAAATAAGAGCTTCTAAAATTTAAATCAAGAAGCTTCTCATCACAAGAGCCTAAACTGCATAATGCTCCTGGCCCGCATGAGCTTAAAATGTGAATGGCCCCCAAAAAAAATTTGTATGAACTACGTTACGACTTGATCCCTACCAGTATAAAGGGCACGTAGACAACTTAGAGAAATTTAAATTCAATCACGCATAAAAAAAAAAAATCTTTTTTAACTACGTTATGACTTGATCCCTATCATTATGAAGGGTACTGATGACAAAAATTAGTCGCCAAAAACTTGATGACTAAAATTATGGGGATGCAATATGCGATGTATGTCTTAGGTTATGCGTTTATACTCATGCGCCGGTGGTCATGCGTTGGACTATGCAATATGCGATTACGAATGTATGCGATGACCATGCGTTCCTATCACATGTTTTCTTGCGCTCGTGCCAAGTATAATGCAAACGCAAGTTTCTTAGGTGATCTGAGATCGAACTCAGGGACTTTTAGCTAAGTATATGCGGTGATGTGTTTGCGGCGGATGAATAAAAGAAAGATGTGGGGTATAAGCTAATAAACTGCACGAAAGCAGTGGGAATACGCATGAAAGGTAGCGACACGACCACTGTTAACGCGTAGTAAAATGCACGAAAAAATAAATAAAATGTGAGGATGCCTTCACTGCACACTGAGCTTGACCGCAAGAACAACCCCAGCTAGCGTAAAGCTATGCGATCATGCTACACACACTTGTGCCTATTTCTAGGATGAATGCGATGTATATGTGATAGTGTCGAGAGGCCTTATTTCTAAGTCTTTATTCTTGCTCATGTGCTTCCACACATAAATAAGATGACCGCATACCACCGTATCCTACTTCTGGACGCATGCAGTATCCTATCCGTAAGGTGCATACGCTGTGTAATAGCAAACAGAGCTTATTTCTAAGTTCCCCATTCTTGCCTATGCGTTCCAATCCGCTCTCTCGAGTCTTAGATTTGGTTTTTAGACTACTATCCCAAGTTTGCCTAAATGATAAATGATGCGCTCATAAGACAAGGTAATCGCATAAACTTGGCTGACGTAAGATTATTCCTATCTCTGGTGAATACTTGCTTACATTGCTTAATGTGACCAACCACTGACCCTCCTAGGCAGTTAGTTGTTGTTGACTTTACTCATAAACAAGCTTTGCGTCTGTTTATAGACAAGCATTGCTACAGCTTCACACTAAGCAAATAAGGTTTTCTCACAACACTCACGCAACGTACACTTCCCGATGGTTTCCTACATGCTTCATATGCCTATGCCGCATGATTAAGCATGCGATACTCTAGCAATCTTACTCAATGATGCAATGAATGTTAAAGATGCTAAATAAAGGAAGATGGAGATGAAATCGAAGGAAATATAAAGATTCATTAATCACAAAATGTATTCATTTCTTAAGCCAAAATGTAATACAATACAATATAAAGAAAGAAGAGAAAATGGAAAGGCTAGCTGGAAGCAATATCTTGCTTCCACTAGATGTGTATCAAGGCTACTGGTGGTGCCATTGATGGGTAGTGGAGCAAACTCTCTTGAGCTCTAACTCCGGCGAAGACTCCGGTCGTCACTCGGAATGGATGAAGGAGATGAAGAACTCTCAAGCTTTCCTCTCACGCTTTCGTCTAGATCATAAGGATCCACCCGAAGGTAGAAACTTGGATGATCTGAAATTCTGCTCATCGGCTTCTATTTATAGAGCTTGATCGCCGACAGCATTTATGGACCTTCTCTAAATCTGACACTCGCGGTGCAATGGTTCTTTTCTGAATCTCTACTACTAACGGTGTAGTAGGTGAAATGTCAACATCATCTTTTGAATCTCTCGAGGTATGCGTTCATGTTGCATTCACAACCTTGCATTCATCCCTCTACTATGCTTATCATTATGTAGCCGCAATCTCTTTGCGATGACCGCATTCGTTCGATGGCCGCAACTTCTCTGCGATGACCGCATTCGCCTGACGATCGCAACTTCTATGCGATTGACGTATGCGGTTGATGGCCGAAACATCTATGCGTCAAACGTATGCGTTTGCTTTTTCGATGGAGAGATTCTCCACATGCGGTTGTCTTTGCGATAGCCCGGCTTCCGCGTATGTGCTCAGGAAGCGTTAGCTACAAAGATAGACAATTGAACGCATAATAGGGGTTAACTGAGATTCTTGATGATGATGGACGCAAACTCATTTTCTCATGAATTCCTAACATATTCGCCGCATATTTTACTTAACAACCCTCATAATTCTAAATAAAAGGCCTAAGATGACGTGCATTTCTGCCCATCATCAAACCCCCAAACTTTGGATCATGCTTGTCCTCAAGCATGCGTTATACTCGAGAAATTCTTAACTCACCTTCTGGCTTTCCTTTGTGATGACCAGCCTCTTAGAATATAATTTACTCATTCCTCTAACCATGGCCGCAACGCTCTCCTCCATTTCGACTAATTCTTCAAAAAGATCTTTTCTAAGTTTAGATCCGGCAAGCCTTTGCTAAAAAAACTTTTTATTCATTCCCCGCAACTTTGCGTTTAACTTTTAAGAATGCGTTCGTTCAAAACAATTCAGCTTTGCGATTACTTATTAGAATGCAGCGTTGAACCTGGTTACGCTCTTTGTTTTGGCTTGCCCCCACGTGTATCATGCGGACAACCAACTTTGGTTGTATGCCATATTCAACTCAACTCTTGTCTTGCTTGATTTGGCTTGCTCCCGACAGAGGAGTTGCGCTTATGCGTTGATCTTAGCGGCTTATTTTCGTTTTGGATTGCCCCCACGTGTGTCATGCGGACATCCAACTACAGGTAAGTGCCTTTCACAACTTAACTCTTATCAACATGGATTTTCCAATTGCGTTGACAGTGGAGTTGTTATTCTCAAAATATTTTTTTTCGGAGTTTTTTTTATTGATAAATGATCGCAATGTAATGAACGCAATTCTCCGAGATCGCTGCCACCCCCAAACTTAGAGGTTGGCAGCATTCTCACCGCAAAGCTAAAAACAAAATCAACAGAAATGCGGTAACAAATATTTAAGCGAAGGTTTGCACAAAATAAAACTTAAGACTTTCAAATTTTGAAGAAGCTATTAAATGTAAGGTGAGCCTTGCGACGATTATTTAGCGAATGCAGTGAATTATACGTACCATCATAGATGCATCGCCAAGGAATGCAATCGAACAAGGAGAATTTCAAAAAGATAATGCATAAAAGATAACAAGAAAATGACCTTAGGCGGAATAACGCATACGACCATGCATTGGAATTCATGCGATCGAAGCCATGCATTGAAGGATTGAGGGAATTCTTCGGTTGTATCTACACACCGAGGAGAATTATTATCGCACCTACAAGGAGCAAACACACCACAACCAAGGAAGCAGCGCATATCCAAAATAACAATAAAAAAAAAACTAAACTAAGAAAGCAAGGTAAAGATAGAATAGAAGACGTCCCTGGAGAAATTGGAGTGATGTCACCGCAAGAAGTCTCCCATGCAGGAAATTGCTCTCAATTGCTTAGGTCAAGGGGCTTGCCCTGACCATTGGAACTTCTGGTAATTGGTGGGCACATGCGGTCTTCATGCGCTTAGAACTACCTTTAGCTCATGCGACTAATTGCCCTTAAATCTTGGGAATACTGGCTTTCGGTGCATCGTCTACACTTCAATATTGTTTGCAACTTGGTCGCACAAGCTACAATACTCCCAAGGTAAAAAGGTTTCCTGCAAAAACACAAAACTCAACAAACTATTAACTNTATTGTTTGCAACTTGGTCGCACAAGCTACAATACTCCCAAGGTAAAAAGGTTTCCTGCAAAAACACAAAACTCAACAAACTATTAACTGCCAAGTCCCCGGCAACGACGCCAAAAACTTGGTGACAAAAATTAGCTGCCAAAAACTTGATGACTAAAATTATGGGGATGCAATATGCGATGCATGTCTTAGGTTATTGTAATGGTAAAATTTATATCTTACAGCATGTGAACAAATATGAATGTGAATGAATGAATCATGAAAGCTCATGTTGCCATAAACTTGATGACATAGAAATGGAATGTTATCTTGTGTTATCGCTTATGCACACTACGTCTAAATATATGTGTTGTTAGTGATATGTTTGTAGTATGCGATGGAGTAATGCGTGTTACAAGTTTCCTTGCGCTGAAACCACGTATAATTGCAACGTAAGTTTCTCAAAATAACACGAGGTCGAACACAAGGGTTGTTTTCGTTAATTTGTTATTCATGTGATACATGCGATCAGTTTAACAATGAATAAAGAATTGGGTTTATACAGGAATATAAATTTCTATGAAATAAAATTGCGTTAATAAAATAAAATTCGTTGATAAAATAAAATCCTAAACTAATATGATACAAGATACAAGATACATGATACATGATACTAAGGTCAAGACTGACTATGAAGTTATACAAAGGATCGTGGTATGCGATGGTAAGTTTTTATGGATGAATCAGAAATAGAAAGAGTAATTAGTAATAACAACGCAAGTTTGTTGATCGCGTTAAAGATGAAACTAAGGTTCTACTTTCCCTTGGCGTACACCTCTCGGTGATCGGCCGCGTTCCCATATCTCTATGATGAAACAGGGATGAACGTGAAGAACACAAGGTCGCTTCCAACTCTGGAAGTACTTCTCGCTCTAATTAACACATTCTTCCAACCTTCTCTCGATAGGCGGAATAATATCTTCACTTCTGCTCTCACAAGTGAAGATGCCATCGAGCATGCTTTAGCTAAACTTAATTATTTCCTTAACACAAATTAATTTACTTACTTAATTCTTGCTAATTACCCAGGGAATTAGGAAAACATCATGAAGAAAATGGATTATGGATGAACGGAAATAGACAGAGAGATGATAATGGTGATGATCATAACATTTAATATTAAGATTAAGCGTTCGATACATGGTGTGAATGAAAGATTAAGAAGATGAATACAAATACAGAATAGAGATTAGAAACAAATAGAGAAGAAGTGTCAACATCTTGACACAAATCCTGAACGGAGATTATGCTTGCCGGCGTGTGGTAGAAAGAGGAAGCTTCCCTCTCAGGCTTGCTCTTCTGGCTAGAAAATGACCTTCGCATGAGGCTTCAACGGCGTGGATTGGAAGGATTCCTTGCTCGGAGACTCACCTCTCGGCCTTGTCTCTTGATTATCTCGGATTTACTCTAGACAGTCGCTTCAGACCAGTCTCTCTCTCAGAATCGATATATGCACGTCTTTATGTATTCAAGTATATTTTTTCAGTGAATTTACAAAAGTTATTTATAGGTGAAGCTTAGCTCTTTGATTTCGTGGTCCCCACTTTATGGTTATGGTAGTTCCTAAAATGGTGAAGTGAATATTCCTTCTGTTACGCAATCAACCTGTCAGAAATGCACAACTGAAAGCTGTACATTTGTCAAAATCCTCCGCAAATGCGTTGTTCTTTACATCTTCGATCAATTGCCGCATGTGGTGTTGTTTTTTATTACCGCATGTGGTTGAATTTGCGTTGATCGCTAAGCTCTTGATCGATTGTCGCATGCACTGTCATTGCGTTGATCATCTCTTCATTTCTGAATGATGGGCATAATGCGACGTAGATGCGTTGTTTATTTTATCTTTGAGCCATGAACGCATGCAGTGACTGATTTCCTGCAACACAAAAATTGAAACACACTATTCTACCATCGCAATGGTGTTAGTGGGTGTATTGATGACATTTTATAATTCTCGCATTTCTTAGCCAATTTCTATACTATCGACGCAAATTTTCTTTTCTTTTTACCGCAATATCTAAATAAAACAGTATAAATAACTTGTATTTCTATAAGTTATCACACCCCCAAATTTAGATATATGCTTATCCTCAAGCATATCTTCACTAAGGCAATATTGTTCACTTCTTATCCTAAATTTTGCGTCGATTGGTTACTCCGAATGCTTCCACCTAGGTAACATTACTTAACAACGTAATTTCTTTCTATCCTTGATAATTCATAAACAAGCCCTACTTTATTCTTCTATACAACAAATCTCTACTCAAAAATTCCCTTCTAGTTTTAAAAGGAATGCTTACCTCTTCATGCAAAAACCACTTGGTACGACTTGAATGCGGTGGTCGGGTTTGTGTTATTTTATTAGAGATTGTTGATCATGGTTACACCCTTCGTTTTGGCTTGTTCTCACGGGTGTCATGCGAACATCCAACTACGGTTGTGTGCCAATCTTAACTTCAACTCTTGATTTTCAGCTAAGTTTAACTTTTGTTGGTCAAAAGAGTTGTCTCTTATATTCTTTTATTTTTCTCTCATTTTTTTTTCTTTTCATGTTGCGTCGTTCTTGGAAACCCACCTTCGTTTTGGCTTGTTCCCACGGGTGTCATGCGAACATCCAACTACGAGCAGGTTCCTTTCACGACTTAACTCTTATCAAGTTGGGATTTTGATTTTCTCTTGCGCTGACATTGGAGTTTGTATGAATTTTCTTTCCTTTTTTTTTTTTGGATGATGAACGCATTTTCTAATGACCACATTCGCTTGATCGCATCTGCTCAGACCTTCCCCACCCTCAAATTTAGAGATGCGCAAGGTCCTCATTTCATTGTTTTGGACCAGAATAGACAAAACACTTAGTCAAAATTTTGAAAAGAATGTTTGAGCAGAATTTTGAAGGATAAAAGATAAAGAAGTGCTATTGCTACGAATTATCTAAGTGTTAGTTAGAAAATACGAAGTGTGGGAAATGTTTCTAAGGGTATGCATATAATTCATCATGGCAGCGCAATGAATAACGCAAAATAAAAGATAAAGAACATTACAATAATTGACAAAGGATGATAAAGAAGAGGCTAACATATACAGAAAGAATTGTTACTTAGTTGTATTAAAAATTAACCAAGTATACAAAGAATTACAAATAACGCAATACAAAATTTGAGCATGTACAAAGAATCAAGTAATAGCTTCTATACATAGAAATTAAATTATCTTTTGTATTTGATTCAGACGGGTGCAAGATTAAAGGTTAACACCATGTTTCCATTAACGCAAATGCATATTTGCAGAGCACGGGCAACAATGCATGTATCATTGCAACACACCCCTCAACTCAGTACATTTCTGGAGGACGAACGTACGGTATTTCTACTGGCGCAACAGTACCTCAACATAGTGCATTTTCTACTGGCGCAACAGTACCTCAACATAGTGCATTTTCGCTAAAGATGGGCAAAAAATACATACGAGCGCAACACACCCCTCAGCGCAATACATTTGGGTTAGATAGGCGCAAGCTGTATCTTGTTATCACAAGATGCACCCATCATCGCAATGCATACCAATTTTTCCTTTTAATTCATCAAACACGCAAGTCGATAAGACTTTGTGGTGTTCATCGTTTTATTCAGTCATTCATAGAAATTTTAAGAACAGTGCTACTGATACATAAGAGTAAAGAAATTTAACTTGGCATGGACATACACAATTGAATTAAACTGAAAGGTGCCTTTAACTGGCTAGGAAATGTGCTTCCTCTGGATCCCTAGGTTGTAGCACGTCCGGTCGTTAACTCCTCGCGCCGCTAGTAGTATGCCAGAAGAGAAGACCGATGAGCCTTACCAGAAGTGACAATTGAGTTGCTTCCTCTTTCATTTTCATTTCCAAATCAGGCTCGCTCCCACATGTCTTTTGGACCCTTTGGAGTCAAATAGTAATGATTCGAAGCACCTCTTTTTGCACTATTTCGGCCTGATATAAAGGCATTCTATAACAATTCGACGACTGATCACTATGTATGAGAGGCCGTAAAAGACTCTCTTGAGCCCCGCCACCCTGCAGATCTCAATCTAGCGACGTGGAACCACACAGCTGCCGTGGATTTTTTGACTCGCCCCCAGCTACGTGTCCTTTGGACCCTTCGCCCGCCACCAGTGGAAGCAAGCTAGAGCATCTGTTTTGGGTACAGAGGACCATAGGTTCGAATCCTGTCACCTTGATGTGGTATTCTCAATTCCATCGAATTGAGTATGATTGTATGTGTGATAGCATCTACTATACCAGGAATATCAATGAACCCGATTATTGAAATTGCTCGGGAATTAATAGAACTTCGATAGGCGAGAGGTGTAAGCACCGCGAGGTGTGAAGCAGAATTCTGTCTTTCGAAGCGAGCCATTGGCAAGTTCTTTCCGTCTCGCTTTCTCTCTCTCAGAGGTGGCACCTCCCCACTATATTCTTTTAGGACTGGTACAGCCTTCGATGAGCGCTATACTTTCATAGTTCCCTCGAGTCAGAAGCTATCGTCCTGGCTAAAGAAGTAAACACGTAAAGCAATAAAGGCTAATTCTAATAAGTAGTAAATAATGCAATTTAAAAATTAGTAAACGAAAGCTATAAAGAAAGCACTTAAACATAGATGTAGGGATGCTAATTGAAAGAAGTTTTCAGAGTTACCGCAATAGCATCTCCGCAAGCGGACAATCCTGCTTGCCTAAGTTGATGATCTCTATGCGTCGTTCCACATCGCCCCGTAGTAGGGTTTAATTCGTTGACCATTGACTTTAAATGTGTTGTTCCCATCTTCAGTTATTAGCTCCACTGTGCCATGGGGAAAGATAGTATTGATACAGAATGCCCCAGACCAGCGGGACTTCAACTTCCTAGGAAACAATCGCAAACGCGCGTTAAATAGAAGTACCTGTTGACCCTCGAAGAATGTTCGGTTGTTTATGTGGTCATCATGCTATTTCTTGGTTCTCTTCTTATAGAGCTTGACATTTTCGTAGGCGCTCATTCGCCACTCGACCAGCTGGTTCAATTGCAACTTCTGGACTTTCCCCGCGCTTGCTAGATCAAAGTTCAGCTTCTTGCTTGCCCATATTTCCTTGTGTTCCAACTCGAGAGGCAGATGACAAGTTTTTCCAAAGACTAGAGCATATGTGGACATGCCAATTAGAGTTTTAAAGGCAGTCCTATATGCCCACAGTGCTTCATCGAACTTGGGTGACTAATTCTTCCTGGAGGTACTAACTACCTTCTCCAAGATAGTCTTGATTTCTCTATTAGAAATTCCTGGCTACCCATTGGTTTGTGGGTGATATGCGATCGCAATTCTATGGCTGACATTAAGCTTGGTCAACAAGTTAGTGATGATGCGGTTGATAAAATGTGAGCCTTCATCGCTGATTAAGGCCCAGGGCATTCTATATCCGGTAAAGATATTCTTCTTCAGAAATTTTGCCACCGTGGCCGCATCATTCTTAGCACATGCGATGGCCTCAACCCATTTCGATACATAGTCAACCGCGACCAGGATGTATTGATGACTTTCTGACGGCGGAAAAGGGCCCATAAAGTCGATTCCTCATACATCAAATAATTTAATCTCCAAGATTGAAGTCAGAGGCATTTCATTTCTTCTAGACATATTCCCCGTTCTCTGGCATCTATCGCACTGTACAACGTGGGCATGGGCATCCTTAAATAGTGTTGGCCAAAAATAATCACTTTGTAGGACTTTTGCGACGGTCCGCTGCCCTCAAAATGTACTCCATAAGGGGACTCATGACAAAGCTCCAAAATGTGCTTGGCCTCATGCTCAGGGACGCATCGACGTAAAATATGATCAGGTCTAAGTCGATACAAAAAAGGGTCATCCCAGAAATAAAACTTGACGTCATGTCTCAGCTTCTTCTTCTGCTGGTATGTGTATCTTCTGGTACTTGGCCGCAAACTATGAAGTTTACAATGTCTGTATACCATGAAACATTAACGCATACCGACATCAACAGCTCATCAAGGAATCTTTCTTCAATGTCTTTTTCTTTCTCCTAAACCTCGCAATTTTCTAATCTTGACAAATGATCTGCGACTTGGTCCTTGGTTCCCTTTCGGTTCTTGATCTCTAGGATAAATTCTTACAGGAGTAGTGTTGGTAGAAAGGAAAATTTTATTATTAGGGACGGATGGGGTTGTACATGAAATCATGAGTTAGACATGGCTTATACGTTTGCACCCATGCATCTGAGGTCATGCGTCGGAATGAAGATGTGTTCATCTAGTATGCAATAACCACGCGTTCCTATCACAAGTTTTCTTACGCTCGCGCCAAGTATAACGCGAACGCAAGTTTCTCGAATAATTCGAGGTCGAACACAGGGACTTGTCACTCAATAATGTTTGTGAAGCAATGCGTTTGAGGCAAAGAATAAAAATAAAAAGAAGTTTAATGGATTTACATATTAGTCTTACTCCTAACTAAACAGATTGAGTAATAGAAGTCTTGCGATGAGAATAGGTAGAGACACAACAACCATTAACGCATAGTAATGTTTATATCTTAAATCGCCCGAGTAATCCCATAATAACGCATAATAATGCATAATAGTGGGTTAGCTGAGATTCTTGATGTTGATGGATGCAAACTCATTTTCTCATGAATTCCTAACATATTCGCCGCATATTTTACTTAACAACCCTCATAATTCTAAATAAAAGGCCTAAAATGATGTGTATTTCTACCCGTCATCAGGTATGTAGGCAGCTTGAAAGAAACTTTAAGTTCAATCCAGCTAAAAAAAACTTGAACTACGTCATGATTTGATCCCTTTCTTTAGAGGTACAAAGGCAACTTAAAGAAATTTAAGCTTAGTCCATCAGAAAGGGTACCACAACCACCTAAGTATGATACTACAAGATTGATGTTGATCATCCCCATAAAAGAATGACACTCCATATTGAAGATGTTCATCCCTATTGGGGGCAACACAACGGATTGAAGAAGTTCATCCCTCGTAAGGAGCTAGCACAGTAAATAAAAGGCACACACTTGGAATACACTTCACTTCCTCTTTGAAATCAAACTTGGATGCTCTTCCATCTTCAAGTTCAGAGGTTTCATCGATGCTTCATCTTCATGCTCAAGTCTGGAGGCTTTGTAATTCCATCTTCATGCTCAAAGTCACGAAGTCAAGCTCAATGCGAAGATTCATTGATGCTTCGTCAAATTCAAGTCCGGAGGATTCGCCAATGCTTCAAGGTCAAATGCGGAGGATTCGTCGATATTTCAAACCCAAATGTAGAGGATTCACCGATTCTTCAAGCTCAAGTTCAAAGGATTCGTTCATGCTTCGTCAAACTTAAATGCGAAGGATTTGCCGATGCTTTGTCAAACTTAAATGCGAAGGTCTTGTCGATGCTTCTCCATCTTCAAGTTCAGAGGCTCCATCAATGCTAGTTCATTTTCAAGTTCAAGATCAACGTGTTTGGCCCCACTTCCATCTTCAAGTTTAAGATCGGTGTGCATGGCTCTGCTTCCATCTTCAAGTTTAAGATTGGTGTGCATGACTCCACTTCCATCTTCATTTTCAAAGTCAGTGTGCATGGCTCCACATCCATCTTAAAGTTCAAGGTCGGTGTGCATGGCTCCGCTCCATCTTCAAGTTCAAGGTCAGGGTGCACGACTTTGCTCCATCTTCAAGTTTATGGTCGGTATGCATGGCTCACTTTGCCTCCAAATTCTGGTATAGCTCGCTTCGCCTCCAAAGTCTGGCGTGACTCGTTTCGTCTCGAAATTATGGCGTGGCTCGCTTCGTCTCCAAATTATTATGTGGCTCTCTTTGTCTCCAAATTCTGGTATGGCTCGCTTCGTCTTCAAAGTNGCAAACGCGCGTTAAATAGAAGTACCTGTTGACCCTCGAAGAATGTTCGGTTGTTTATGTGGTCATCATGCTATTTCTTGGTTCTCTTCTTATAGAGCTTGACATTTTCGTAGGCGCTCATTCGCCACTCGACCAGCTGGTTCAATTGCAACTTCTGGACTTTCCCCGCGCTTGCTAGATCAAAGTTCAGCTTCTTGCTTGCCCATATTTCCTTGTGTTCCAACTCGAGAGGCAGATGACAAGTTTTTCCAAAGACTAGAGCATATGTGGACATGCCAATTAGAGTTTTAAAGGCAGTCCTATATGCCCACAGTGCTTCATCGAACTTGGGTGACTAATTCTTCCTGGAGGTACTAACTACCTTCTCCAAGATAGTCTTGATTTCTCTATTAGAAATTCCTGGCTACCCATTGGTTTGTGGGTGATATGCGATCGCAATTCTATGGCTGACATTAAGCTTGGTCAACAAGTTAGTGATGATGCGGTTGATAAAATGTGAGCCTTCATCGCTGATTAAGGCCCAGGGCATTCTATATCCGGTAAAGATATTCTTCTTCAGAAATTTTGCCACCGTGGCCGCATCATTCTTAGCACATGCGATGGCCTCAACCCATTTCGATACATAGTCAACCGCGACCAGGATGTATTGATGACTTTCTGACGGCGGAAAAGGGCCCATAAAGTCGATTCCTCATACATCAAATAATTTAATCTCCAAGATTGAAGTCAGAGGCATTTCATTTCTTCTAGACATATTCCCCGTTCTCTGGCATCTATCGCACTGTACAACGTGGGCATGGGCATCCTTAAATAGTGTTGGCCAAAAATAATCACTTTGTAGGACTTTTGCGACGGTCCGCTGCCCTCAAAATGTACTCCATAAGGGGACTCATGACAAAGCTCCAAAATGTGCTTGGCCTCATGCTCAGGGACGCATCGACGTAAAATATGATCAGGTCTAAGTCGATACAAAAAAGGGTCATCCCAGAAATAAAACTTGACGTCATGTCTCAGCTTCTTCTTCTGCTGGTATGTGTATCTTCTGGTACTTGGCCGCAAACTATGAAGTTTACAATGTCTGTATACCATGAAACATTAACGCATACCGACATCAACAGCTCATCAAGGAATCTTTCTTCAATGTCTTTTTCTTTCTCCTAAACCTCGCAATTTTCTAATCTTGACAAATGATCTGCGACTTGGTCCTTGGTTCCCTTTCGGTTCTTGATCTCTAGGATAAATTCTTACAGGAGTAGTGTTGGTAGAAAGGAAAATTTTATTATTAGGGACGGATGGGGTTGTACATGAAATCATGAGTTAGACATGGCTTATACGTTTGCACCCATGCATCTGAGGTCATGCGTCGGAATGAAGATGTGTTCATCTAGTATGCAATAACCACGCGTTCCTATCACAAGTTTTCTTACGCTCGCGCCAAGTATAACGCGAACGCAAGTTTCTCGAATAATTCGAGGTCGAACACAGGGACTTGTCACTCAATAATGTTTGTGAAGCAATGCGTTTGAGGCAAAGAATAAAAATAAAAAGAAGTTTAATGGATTTACATATTAGTCTTACTCCTAACTAAACAGATTGAGTAATAGAAGTCTTGCGATGAGAATAGGTAGAGACACAACAACCATTAACGCATAGTAATGTTTATATCTTAAATCGCCCGAGTAATCCCATAATAACGCATAATAATGCATAATAGTGGGTTAGCTGAGATTCTTGATGTTGATGGATGCAAACTCATTTTCTCATGAATTCCTAACATATTCGCCGCATATTTTACTTAACAACCCTCATAATTCTAAATAAAAGGCCTAAAATGATGTGTATTTCTACCCGTCATCAGGTATGTAGGCAGCTTGAAAGAAACTTTAAGTTCAATCCAGCTAAAAAAAACTTGAACTACGTCATGATTTGATCCCTTTCTTTAGAGGTACAAAGGCAACTTAAAGAAATTTAAGCTTAGTCCATCAGAAAGGGTACCACAACCACCTAAGTATGATACTACAAGATTGATGTTGATCATCCCCATAAAAGAATGACACTCCATATTGAAGATGTTCATCCCTATTGGGGGCAACACAACGGATTGAAGAAGTTCATCCCTCGTAAGGAGCTAGCACAGTAAATAAAAGGCACACACTTGGAATACACTTCACTTCCTCTTTGAAATCAAACTTGGATGCTCTTCCATCTTCAAGTTCAGAGGTTTCATCGATGCTTCATCTTCATGCTCAAGTCTGGAGGCTTTGTAATTCCATCTTCATGCTCAAAGTCACGAAGTCAAGCTCAATGCGAAGATTCATTGATGCTTCGTCAAATTCAAGTCCGGAGGATTCGCCAATGCTTCAAGGTCAAATGCGGAGGATTCGTCGATATTTCAAACCCAAATGTAGAGGATTCACCGATTCTTCAAGCTCAAGTTCAAAGGATTCGTTCATGCTTCGTCAAACTTAAATGCGAAGGATTTGCCGATGCTTTGTCAAACTTAAATGCGAAGGTCTTGTCGATGCTTCTCCATCTTCAAGTTCAGAGGCTCCATCAATGCTAGTTCATTTTCAAGTTCAAGATCAACGTGTTTGGCCCCACTTCCATCTTCAAGTTTAAGATCGGTGTGCATGGCTCTGCTTCCATCTTCAAGTTTAAGATTGGTGTGCATGACTCCACTTCCATCTTCATTTTCAAAGTCAGTGTGCATGGCTCCACATCCATCTTAAAGTTCAAGGTCGGTGTGCATGGCTCCGCTCCATCTTCAAGTTCAAGGTCAGGGTGCACGACTTTGCTCCATCTTCAAGTTTATGGTCGGTATGCATGGCTCACTTTGCCTCCAAATTCTGGTATAGCTCGCTTCGCCTCCAAAGTCTGGCGTGACTCGTTTCGTCTCGAAAGTCTGGCATGGCTCGCTTCGTCCCCAAAGTCTAGCGTGGCTCACTTCATCTCCAAAGTTTGAAGTGACTTGCTTCGTCTCCAAAGTCTGGCGTGGCTTGTGAAGACCACTTCATCTTCACAAGTCAAGGCGTGACTTCGCTTCGTCTTCACAAGTCCAAGCGTGACTTCACTTCATCTTCACAAGTCCAAGCGTGACTTCACTTCATCTTCACAAGTCAAGGCGTGACTTCGCTTCATCTTCACAAGTCAAGACATGACTTCGCTTCATCTTCACAAATCAAGGTGTGACCTCGCTTCATCTTCAGAATGATGGTGCAACTTCGATTCATCTCCAACAAACACTACATTAAAATGACAACCACCCCTGCAGGTTACACAGTCACCCACATAGGGGTTGTGTCTAGCAAGAGTCAGATCGTTGTTGGCAGAGCTGACGACCACCCCTACAGGTTACACAGTCGCCTACATAAGGGCTGTGTCTAGCAGGAGTTAGATCGTTGTTGGCAGAGCTGACGACCACTCCTACAGGTTACACAGTCGCCTACATAGGGGCTGTGTCTAGCAGGAGTTAGATCGTTATTGGAAGTGTTGGGATTGGTGTCCTAATTCTCCCGGAGTCTCGTTGTTTTGTAAAGATACACATTGTTTAATGAATAAAATAAGTGTTATTTAATTTTGTCATTTACTCATATCCAATAAACAAATCTCCTTAGTTATCTTATGTTAACTTAAGTATGTATATGTGATATACAAGTGAATCATGCCTTAAGTAATAACCTAAATAGGTCTGTAGTATAAAGATTAAGGTGGGATACCTGATCCTGGAGACACTACGGATACGGCTCGCTTTGTAGAGGTTTGCAAGTGTTTAAACTACTACAGATGGTAGATTCTGACCATTCATCTGGAGATGTCCGAGCGAGGGTATCCTATACAAAGAGTTTGTATAAGACCTGAACCACGAGATGACTAGACTCTGTATATAACGTCGTTGATACTAGAGACTTGCATCTGACCTAAACAAACCCATCTTTTGTGCAAAGATATGAAGAAGTAAGTGAAATAACTAAGTGTAGGTCGCTGATAGTTCTAACTTCTATAAAAAAAAAAAAAAGGGACAAGGGGGCAAATTAGTAAAAAAATAAATAAATAAATAAATTTTCTTGAAAAAAAAAAAGAAGAAAAAAGGGAAGAAAGGGGAAGTTTTCTTTTTTCCTCTATCTTTGAGAGCCTATGATGAAAAAAGACTTTGAGTCTATTTATAGGACTCCACTTAATCTAGAAATCCAGTCAAGAAATCAACTTATTCATTTATTTTTAAATTTGAGATTCCTGAGTTTATCCAAAAATTAAATTAAATAGGGACAAAGCTAATTTTTTTTTCGAAAATTTGGCCATATTCCAAATTTCTTTCTTAAAACCAAAATTTTAAGTTTTCATCTCCAAATTAAATTAAATTGGGGTGAAACTTTAGTTTCTATTTTTAACTCAAAAAAATTGCTGAGTCTTATCCCTAAAATCAAATTAAATTGGGATAAAGTTTAAAGTTTTCTTATAAATTTAGCCATATTCCAAATTTCTTTCTTAAAACAAAAATCTTAAAGTTTTCATCTCCAAATTAAATTAAATTAGAGATGAAACTTGAATTTCATTTTAAATTCAAATTTTTTAAGTTTCATAAGTCAAATTAATTTGGGATGAAACTTGAATTTTCCTTTTTGTTAAAAAAAAAAAAGAAGAAGAAAATTTGAGAATTCCTACGTTTTATCTCTCCAAATCAAATCAAGTTTGAGATAACGGATGAGATTTTTCATAAATTAAAATTTTGGTCGTCCCCTATTACAAATTTTAGTTAAATTCGTCACTAAACTCACATTGTAATTAAATTGGGAGCATCAAAGTCAAGACCGAATTACTTGCATCTTAATATCGGCTTTATCTTTTTCGAGATTCATCCACCCACATCTGTGCACAAATCTCGAAAAAGGGCATTTTTTGGAGGAGAAATTTCAGACTAACCACGGACCGCCACGTCATTTGCTAAATTAATGACAGAATTCTAAAATCGTCAAATTTGTGGCCAATTAAGAGTTGACATGTGTCTCAATTTGAAATTTAGGACAAATTCTGTGTTTTTGTCACAGACGTCGATTGAGTAAAATTAATTTCAACCAATTTGACACAATAATTTGGGCGTTGGCCCAGTTACACCCAAATATGAGCTTAATGTGGGCCTAAAATGCTAAAATAGGCCTAAGCTCAGTTAATTGGGTCTAAAGATCAGGCTCAACTCTAATTAATTAGGCCCAAGTCCAATTAAATTAGGCACAAAGGTCAAGCCCATGGGCCAATCAAGGCCAGACCCAAGCTCATGAAGTCCATCAGGGAGCTCTATAAATAGAAAAGCTCTCCTCATTTACAGTGGTCAGAAATTCTACACTCTAGAGAGCTTAGAGGGAATTCTCTATAATCAGAAGACTCTTGACTCCTAAAGCTGACCATACTTGAAGGCTGAAGTCTTTTGAAGACACAAGCATTCTAAAGGCTGAAAAAGATACAAGCATTCTGAACACATTTGAAGATTAAAGTCCTTGGAAGATACAAACATTCTTCCAAGACTTGAAGCTCAAGAACATCCACACGCCCTGCTTCTATACATCATGTGTAACCATATTGCATCAAATTAACATCAATATCAACACCAACTTAAGTTCAACTCCACGAAACAAGTTTCTCCGGAAGCCTCGTGTGAACACTAATCCTCCAAGAAGATCAACAAGCCCAAAATTGATCGTCCAAAAAGATCAACAAGCCCAAAAGTCGATCATCTAAGAAGATCAACAAGCCCAAAGGTCGATCATCCAAGAAGATCAACAAACCCAAGGTCGATCATCCAAGAATGTCACCAAGCCCAAAGGCCGATCATCCAAGAAGATCAACAAGCCCAAAGGTCGATCGTTCAAGAAGATCCAGCTTAAAGATTATAGTTTATTTTGAAAACATCAAAATACTATGTATTAGAGATTGTACTCACTTTCCACAAAATTAATACAAATACAAAGTTCAAGTTCCACGAAATAAATTTCTCTTGAAATCTCATGCGAACAATGAGTATTTAAAATGTTTTACACTAAGCTCTTTCAGAATGAAGTGTAATGTTAGTTCTTTTTAATTAATTTTGTTTCAATATTTGGAATGGAAAATAAAAATTTGAATTCAATGTGACTAAAATATGAATAAAAAAATATGGATTGAGAAATGTAATGGGATATTGATGATGGAAATTATGGGAGTGCAATATGTGATGCATGTCTTAGGTCATGCGTTAATTCTCATGCGTCGGTG
Source organism: Benincasa hispida (assembly GCF_009727055.1). Taxonomy (NCBI): domain Eukaryota; kingdom Viridiplantae; phylum Streptophyta; class Magnoliopsida; order Cucurbitales; family Cucurbitaceae; genus Benincasa; species Benincasa hispida. The sequence continues at coordinate 61,158,249 of NC_052356.1, read as the reverse complement.
GTCATGCGTCGAAATGGAAAGTATGCGTTAATCTCTTATGCAATGACCATGTGTTCCTATCACAAGTTTTCTTGTTCTCTCGCCAAGTATAACGAGATCGCAAGTTTCTCAGATGATCCGAGGTCTAACTCAGGGACTTATAGCTAAATATTATGTGGTAATGTGTTTGCGGCGAAAAATAAAAGAATATTGGGGGTTATGAGCTATGCACTACTCCTACTCCTAACTAACAGATTAAGCGGTGGAAGTATGACTGAATGATAGAGGCACGGAAACTGTTAACGCGTAGTAAAATGCATGGAAATATAGATAAAATGGCGATGATGGCTTCACTGCAACACTAAGCTTGACCACAAGGGTAACCCCAATCAACGCAAGCCATGTGATCATGCTATATACACTTGACGAAAACGCATGCGATGAATATGCAATAGTGTCGCGAGGCCTTATTTTTAAGTCTCTATTCTTGCTCACGTGCTCTCACACATAATCAAGATGACCGCATACCACCATGTCCTACTTAAAGGGTACATACGTTGTGTATTAGCAAGCGAAGCTTATTCCTAAGTTCCCTATTCTTGCTTATGCGATCCAATCCGCTCTCTCGAGTCTAGATTTGGTTTTTAGACTACTCTCCCAAGTATGCCTAAATGATGAATGATCCGCTCATAAAACAAGGTAATCACATAAATATGGTTGACGTAAGATTATTCCTATCTCTAGTGAACACTTGCTTACATTGCTTAATGCGATCAACTACTTACCCTCCCAATCAGTTGGTTGCTACTGATGCTACTCATAGACAAGCATTGCATCCGCTTATAGACAAACGTTGCTACAGCTTCATACTAAATAAATAAGGTTTTCTCACAACACTCACATAACGCACACCTCCTAGTGGTTTGCTACATGCTTCATATTCCTATGTCGCATGATTAAGTATGTGATACTCTAACAGTCTTACTTAGTGATGCAATGAAAATAAAGGATGCTAAGTAAATGAAGACGGAGATGGAATCGAAGGAAAATATAGAAATGCATTGATCACAAAATGTATTAATTTCTTAAGACAAAATGTAATAGAATACAAGGATAGAAGAGATATGGAGGGGCGGATGGAAGCAATGTCCTGCTTCCATCAGATGTGTGTCAAGGCTGCCAGTGGTGCCATGGATGGGCAGTGGAGTAGATTCTCTCGAGCTCTAACTCTGGCGGAGGCTCCGGTCGTCATTCGAAATGGTTGAGAAGATGAAGAACTCTCAAGACTATCTTCTCACGCTTTGGTTTGGATCACAAGGATCCACCCTAAGGCAGGGAACCTCAGGTGGAAGACCTTGGATGATTTGAAGTTATGCTCAATGGCTTCTATTTATAGAGCTTGGTCGCCGACAACATTAATGGTCCTTCTCTGAAATTTTGTAGCTAACAGCGTGATGGACGTGATGGACCTACTCTGAATCTCTGCTGCTAACAGTGTGGTAGGTGAAATGTCAACATCACCTTTTGATACTCCTGAGGTATGCGTTCATGCTTAGTTTTTGGAGTATCAACGCATTCTTGCGATCATCCCTTTATTATGGTTATTACTCTGTAGCCGCAATCTCTCTGTGATGACCGTATTCACTTGACAGCTGTAACTTCTATGCGATGGACGCATGCGGTTGACAGTCGTAACATCCATGTGTCGAACGTATGCGTTCGTCTTTGCGATGGAGAGATTCCCCGCATACGGTCGTCTTTGCGATAGCCTGGCTTCCGTGTATGCAACCACTTCCTGCGTTAGCTACAAAGATAGACAATTGAACGCATAAAAATGCATAAAAGTGGGTTAGCTGAGATTCTTAATACCGATCGACGCAAGCTCATTTTCTCATGAATTCTTAATACAATCGTCGCATCTTCTACTTAACGGCCCTCATAATTCTAAATAAAAGGCCTATAATGACGTGCATTTCTGCCCGTCATCAGATATATTCATCCAAAGAAATGGATGCAACAATATTTCTATCCCCTCCTAAAAAGAGGAAATTATTTCCATAAGAATAATATGGTGGATGGTTTTATATTATTGATGTATGATTGACAAACTAAAATTTTGTGCTTTAATTGTGAATTCAATGGATTGGAGGGATAATCATATTGTGGTAACTATTTTGAACAATTTTTTTTGGTTAAATTATATAAAAATACTACTAATTTTATAATAGGTAATTTCAACAATGTCTTAAAGAATTTTGTTATTTTAACATTGAAATTTGAAAATCAATCTTAAAAAAATCTTAAGATGATCCTATGTTAAAATAAATTTGATAAAATTTGAGAAGTATGAATGACATATTTATTACATTATTTATGTAAAAGACGTGATAATTAAGGATAGGTTTGATAACTTTTTCATTTCTTATTTACGGTTTTTATTTCTCATTTTTCAAGAAATTGACTTATTTGATAATTGTTCACATTTCTTATTTCTAAAATTTAAGAAACGTTTTTAAATGATAAGTAAATTTTAAGGAACTAGAAAAAGTTTGTTTCTCTCAATTTTTTTTTTTTTTTTAATTTTCGTTTCCTTGAAGATTAATAACATAGCTTGGCTTGTTGATATGGAAGTTGTCCTGAATGCAATTTGACTCCTTGGTTGTGACTTTGAATCTTGATGAATGTTTTTTTATTTTTTTTTTTAAAAAAACCTTTTACTCATATTTATGGCATTTCTTAACTTTTTAAATTTATATATTAGTTTAATTTTGAATTAAAAAATCTCTATATATATTATTTTAGTTTCAATTTTAAATTTTGTAAATTCAAATTTCTTTCAATTGTTAAATTTTAAATTTTGCCATATGCATATTTATGAATTATATGAATTTCATTTTTTATTTTTTATTGCATTTAAAACCAGTTACAACAATATATAAATTTTTCTCACTAATACATTCAATGACTTTAACAATGAATCAATGATCATTGAAGATACATACATTTGCCAAATTGTCGTATAATTGAGTTAGATGTGAGTCGTAATAATTTAAGACATTACTATTATTTTTAGTCGAAATAATTTACATATGCTCACATGAGAAATAACATTGTTAATCAAATTTTGGCGACATTTGAAAGATAGATACAGTTCTGTTATTGTTTTTAGTTGTGCATCAAGACTTATTTGTATTAAATGATATAAAGTTTTGATAATTTCTTTTTTTATATTTAATATAACATATCTTTTTCATTTATATTATTATTTAAAAAAACAAGAAACAATTATCAAATAAGTTTATGTTTTTATTTCTTTTTTTAAGAAACGGAAAACAAAAATAGTTATTAAACATATTTCTATTTCTTAAAAAATGGAGAACAAGAAACAAGAAACAAGAAACGGAAAACAAGAAATAAATACGTTATCATAGGGGATGTAAAAATTTAATCTTGTAAATAATATAAATAATAAATTATGTGAAATACAATACATTTAAAATGAATGATCTATTGTTTTAATATTCAGAGTTTTCTTCAATCAATTTCTAAGTGATCAATAGTACTTTTCTAATAAAACTTCGGAAAGTTAATAGGTGTAATTAAAATTTACTACAAAGTTGATAGATATTTTATACCGATGAATCGACTTTTTTTTTTTTCTTTCGAACAATCAATAACATGAAATTAGTAAAATAATGAAAATCAAAATAGGAAAGAGTAAGGATGTATTTTGATTTAATGATGTAGAGATTTAAGAGAAAATTTGAGACGATTTTGAGATGAGCAGCAAATCGGTCTAGACTAAGCTAGAATATGCCGATTGCTGAGGTTGGCATTTTACTTTCTAGGGTTTCTTTTAACATACTTATTTCTTTAAAAGAAGGTCCAAAATGCTCAAACTAAGACCTAAATAAAATAAGAGTTACTGGCTAACCAACTAAATAAAGTAACTGGAGTTTACTTAACCATAATAGTAAAATTCAAAACCTAAATTAAGCATTAGATAATTAGATCTACATCAGATCTTCTCCCACCACCAAAAGAAAGCACGTCCTTGCGTTAATACCACGAGCGGGGCGGGGCGGAGCGAGCAAGGAACCGCGCGGGCAAACTCGATCTTATTGATGGTCTTTCCCTCCGGTGCATCGACATGCACGGTCAACGCGATAACATTTGGCGTGGAGCAACTCTGTCCGATGTTGATCTGCACACAAGACTCCTCAAAATCGGTTTCTTCAACTGTGGGTGTAGCATCAAGGGGTGGTATTCGATCAGATCTGAAACATTATTAAAGGTTGGTGAGGTTTTTATTTCTGGTGGTAGTTCAAGAACATAAGCATTGTCATTGATTTTTCGTACGATTTTGCAAAGTCCAATTTTTAGAGATTTCAGTTTGGAATATGATCCAATTGAATATCGCTTCAGGCGAAGGTAAGCCATGACAATATCCTAACTTGAAAGACTTTTTCTCTTTTGTTTTTTCATGTAAGTATGCTTTTTATATTCTATATTGGCTGGTTGAAGATGTTGTCTGATAGAGTAAACATGCATAAAATGGAAACTAACATAATCATTAAACACTCTAATTACACTTAATTTGAGTGTTAAGTATGTTAAAACACAAGTTTAAAAAAAAGGGGTTTTAGATGTACAACCTTTGTAGATTTCCTTCAAATCCTTGCTAATCTCCACGAATTTTACCTAGACCACCAAGAAAATCTTCTCTACTAAGCCTTGGATTTGGGTGGTGAAACTCTTAATTGAGAGGGAATGGAGAAGATTCAAGAGGGTTTGAGAGAAAAAAAAACTTGCTGCAGAATTTTCTCAAAAATTCTGATTGTCTAAAAAAAATTAAGTATTTAATCAATACAAACATGCAAGCACTTCAGACTTTCAATAACTTAACACTTCAAATTGCACTAGTTAAATGGCCTAGGTATTGAATGTTGGAGAAATCCACTATCACAAAATTGGATAAATCCACTCTCAAAAACAAAATTCAATTTAAATTACATTTAATTCAAAAACTAAATTAAACATAAGAAAGGAAGCATTGGCGGACAAATTCAAAAGCAAAGCCGAAAAAGTAATAGAGGGCCTTGAAGATATAAGAAAGGAAGCAACAGCTCTCATCGCTGCAACGGAACTCCATCATAAATTAGGCAATAAGGAGCTTAAAGCACGCGATAAGTCATTGGACAGTGCGAACCGTACCGCAATCGAATTTGAAAATGATTGGTGCGAGGAGAGCGATGAGGAGAAAAATACCCGAAAAGAAAAGGCTCAACGCATAAAGCGCAATTTAAAGAAAATTCAATAAGAAAATAGATTGTTGAGAGAAGAAGAGGAGAAGAAAAAATAATAGAGGCAGGTGTCGCGAAAAAGAAGGAAGTGCACTAAAACATGCGACGAGAAAAAAAGACAAGGACAAGGCGCCAGTAGTAAAAGAAGAGAGAGCACCTAAGAAGAAGCCTCCAATCTTGATTGAAATGGGCTTCTTCCCTGAGAGTGCTCTGATACCCCCCTTTATCACTAACACAATTGATGCATTGGGATGGAAAGATTTCTACGAGGGCCATGGACGGTCACGCCATTTGTAGTAACTGCATTCTATGAAGGGAAACCTTACAAAAATAACTACTGAGTAGATGTTGGAGAAGAGACAATTGAATTCGACATCAAGAAAATTAACCGTCTGTATAATTTGGAAGATATTCCTAACACCGAAGGTAATAGAATCATAAAAGCTCCAACACCTTAGTTGGAGGAAGCGTTGAAAGTGGTCGCACTATCTGGTATAAAATGGACCACTTTAGCAAAAAGGTCAAGACGTTGTTGCCTCACAACTTAACACCTGAAGCGAATGTTTGGTTGTACTTCATCAAAAGAAAATTACTCCCAACAAAGCATGATCACTTGGTCTCACAAGAGAAAGTGATAGCCATATTTGGCATCATGCGACTAATCCCAATCAACATTGGTCACCTGATTGCAGATTAAATATGGTCATTTTTCTTAAGACCTAGGGGGCAGCTATTCTTTCCATCGCTTGTAACAGAACTATGCATTCCACAAGGCTGGTTTGAGGAGGAGGAAGATTTTGAATTTGGAAGTACACTTACAAGCAATTCCCTCTATCGCCTCATGCAACTGCAGCTCAATCTGAGAGCCTACCAAAGTAGCAAGTCAAGCAATGACCCCAGCAAAGCCAAACGTTCTAGAACCCTCTCAATGAAAAAATGGAAGGTGACGATTGCTCTAACAATTGAAGAAAAGGTGATCGTATCACCCCAAGAAGAAAAGTCCCTGTCGCCTTAGCCTAGAGAAACATCCCCCAAAAATGATGATCATGAGGAGTCTCTTAGGTTAAGCTTCGACCTCAACAAGCGTCTGTCATCGCTCGAAAAGCCCCCTGCTCCTGAAGATTACCCTCTTCCTATCTCCCTCATCATCTCCAAATTACCAACACCACCTCCTTCTTCTAAATCCAAATAAACTCTACCATACACCACACCTAATGACTTAAGCTTGACTACGCCTAGATTAGAAATGGGCAGTGGATAAAGCATTGAATGATCTGAAGCGATAGCAAAAAGAATTCGTTAGGCAACATAACGAGTTAAGGGAATTTAGCCCAGTAGAGTGTAACGCGCAACTTCCATTTGGAAACAGACGTAAAAGTAGCACAACCAATTCCATTTCATCCAATTATTTCAAGACGTCGTTGCTCGCCTTGTGGTAGGACCACTTATTCCCTCTATCTCCAAGCTCCTCTACAATCTCCCAATGAAGATCCACCACATGAGCAAAACTACAATGATGTGAGAGAAAATTAAATTTGAGGGTGTTTCTTTTTGTGTTTTTTTCCTTCTCCTTTGTATTATCGCATTACATTATCAATTAAAGTCTAAATTTACTATGCAATTATCCATTTTCCTTTGCCTTTTCTTTCTGTTTGTATCTTACCTATACTTTTGATCGCCTAAATTCGATTATTTTGTTACATTTTAATAATGGCCTCAATGATGATATCGTGTATCAATGCATTAGTAGCTTGATTGCTAGTAGTATTAAGTTTTAGGATTTTGCCTTAGAAAACATTTCCAGAATTTAGTATGCGTACAAGCTTTACTTCAAACCTTTTTTGCAATATCTTTCTGACTGCATAATTCAATTTTCAGCAATGAGGACCTTACTGCTATCTAAATTTGTGGATGGGAGGTTCGAGCGAAAAGCATTCAATTCTCCTTGATTTCATTCAACTTAAAAAAAAAAAAAAGTTAAGATCGGATCTTGCTCGTAATTGGATGTCCACGAAGGTAGGAACCATGATCAATGCAAGAAATAAGTGATCACAACTCCACTGTCATATCAAATTACAAGGCATGAGTTAAGACTGAAAACAGCATCTTACTCGTAGTTGGATGTCCGCATGACACCCGTAGAGGAAAGCCAATACAAAAGTGAAATGCTCGGATCAGCGCAAGATCAAGCCTACTGAATATATCAAGGAGAACTTTGAGAGGTCTAAGCGATGTAACAAAGTGATTGGATTTGCTAAAAGTCCTAAGAATACGCTTGAGGACAAGCATTGTTTTAAATTTAGGGGTGTCATAACTTGTAGAAATACAAGTTATTTTATCTCTTTTATCTAAAACAATTAAGAAAAAGCTCTGAAAATGCGACGATTTGGTAAGAAAATTCATAGAAATAATTGCAGCATGCGATCGCTCACACTCAATGCAAATTTGGCTATTTTAAAGTTAAATTATTTTGTTTAAGTGCAGAATGGCTGATAATTCGATCAAATGAGAATCACAACGCTTACACATGATCACATAGCGAGGCGAGTCGGTGACTCCAGGTGACAAGACTGAAAGAATATAAAAGCATGCAACGGAAGCAAACATAATCATTAAGCACTCTAATTACATTTAATTTGAGTTCTAAAGCATGCATTTTCAAGTTACATACCTTTTATGATGAAATCTTCAAATTCAAGCTGCTCTCACTCCAATTTTGCTCCAAATCCATCCGGGAACCACCAAGAGGTCTTCTCTACTATTCCTAGCCTTGAATTTAAGTGGTGGAACTTTGATTTGAGTGAATTTGATGAGTGTTTTCTAGGTTTGAAGAGTGAAGAAGATGAACCAGCAGAAACTCTCTTTCAGCCTTAAAAAATTCAATTCAACCTCTAACCTCTCAGAAATTTTAGAGTGTTTTTATTACTCTTAAGCATGCAAGCATTATCCATCTAAATCAAGGCCAGTAGTTGCTTTCAAATTGGAGTGGAATTGTGTGTAATCAAGAAAGACACCTCAAGCTTCAAGATGAAAGTGGGAAAAACCCACTTTCATATTGTTTTTCAATTTCTAATTTGTCATTCAATTAATTCTATAATTAATCAAATTTTTATTTAATTATTTATTAATTAATCAAATCTAAAAATTCAATTTCTCAAATTGAATTTAAAATTGGAAAGAAATTCGATTTTAATTAATTAAACATATTTAATTAATTAATTTTAATTTAATATCAAATATTAAATTAATCACACACTTATTTTTAAAACATGAATCTAATTCATGTAATTAATATTTAAATCAACAATTAAATATTATACACTCTCCAATTTTGTTTAATTTCAACAAATTAAACATTAATTATATCAAATATAATTATGCAAACCCTAATTTGAATTTGAACTAATTCAAACTCAAAACCCTAATTTCAATTTGAACAATTCAAATTGATATCATACAAATTCACTCAATTTAATAATTCGAGGTGTTCATGTTTTACAAACTAGTAGAAGAATCTTATGGACCTATAGATCATGAGCTTCAACTATATAAGATTAATTGGCTAAAACTCTTTAGACCAATTTATCAGTATCCGTTAATTATCAAGTCATACTACCATAGATCGATAGCTGCACTCTTCTCACTGTAGATATATATGTGTCCACATGTTTTAACCATCATCAGTAAGTCGACCCTTCACATGTTATCTGTAATACTGACTGGGTCAATGTGTTGTTTTACCCTTGATATTACATCTTGTTAGTTTATGATTCAATCACTAAACAGAATCCCTCTCGAGCTAATGAGAGGGTGGAGCTCTTGTTCAAGACCTGGATTTAGTACTTAAGAGAACAACCATTCAATCACTAAACAGAATCCCTCTCGAGCTAGTGAGAGGGTCAGTACTTAAGAGAACAGCCTTTCTTCTATCTCTAAATCGAGTAAGCGTGAATTTCGTCTTGCACCTTATGTCTCCAGCTATCTACCCGGTCTTACCCCTCAAATCGGAGGCTTATTAAGCCGGTACTGTTGAGCCAACCCTAACCTATGTAAATCTAAGCATAATCCCGAATAAACAGGAGTCTATAGTTAGCTCAGGATTAAAATTGAGTTACCTAGATCATTTAAGCGAAATAGTCAGTCTTAAACAGTAAACAACATTATAAAGTAAGAGTGACTTATTTCTTGGTCCGATCTTATGCAAACTCATTGTATAGGACGCCTCCACTCCTCATGTTAATACAACTTGTAACAGCTACAGAGTATGCCGCATCCAATACTATTACCAGAATAAGGTACCCAACCTTAATCATGTACTATAGACTGTTTTGGCTATTTACTCGAACTTGATCCATCTTTATGTCTCTATATAAAGTTCAAGTACTCATGTAATAACCATGGATCTTAGTTTATTGGATTTAGTCTCTTTGAATGTAATTAATAGATTCAATACTTTAATTGAAGAAATGTTGAATAATATATTTAATTGATAATAGAATATGTTTAACTTTTACAAACTTTTAGGACATAAAACTTAACAACACTCCCACTTGGACTAAAACTCCAGTGGATCATTATATACAAATATATACAATATTAAGTTACACTGAGAGAACAAAAAGTATAAATACAATAAACTAGGGAATTAAATACCCATATTTTCTCCCACTTGCCCTAGTAGTAAATATCTCGTAGACCTAGTCCTACTAAATGACCCTCGAACACTTTAGTCGAGAGGGCCTTCGTAAATGGATCAGCTAAGTTGTCTTGTGAGGCTATTTGTGTGACGATCACGTCTCATCTATGTACAATCTCCCTGATGAGATGGTACTTCCGCTCGATGTGCTTTCCACGTTTATGGCTTCGAGATTCCTTTGAATTTGCAATTGTTCCACTATTGTCACAATAGAGGTTGACAGGCACGCATATTAGGAACGGCTTCCAAATCCGTCAGGAACTTTCTGAGCCATACTGCTTCTTTTACTGTTTCACTTACAGCTACATACTCAACTTCCATTGTGGAGTTTGCAATAAAACTCTGCTTCATGCTTCTCCACACAACAGCTCCTCCATTCAGAGTGAATACTGACCCCGAAGTTGATTTCCTAGAATCAATATCGGTTTGGAAGTTAGAATCAGTGTATTCAGTAAGGATCAGATCCTTAGTACCATACACAAACATGTAATTTCTTGTTCTCCGAAGATACATGAGAATGTTCTTAACGGCAGTCCAATGATCATATCCAGGGTTGGACTGAAATCTGCTGACTGTTCCAACTGCATAGCATATATCGGGACGTGTACACAACATAGCATATATCAAGCTCCCTATCGCTGATGCATACGGAATTCATTTCATATCCTTAATCTCTTGAGGTGTCTTAGGACTTTGTTTCTTAAACAGGTGAACTCTATGTCTAAAAGGCAATATTCCTTTCTTTGAATTTTTCATTTTATATTTAGAAAACATCTTGTCTATATAAGATGCCTGAGATAGTGCTAATGTTTTGTTCTTACGATTCCGAACTATTTGGATCCCAAGAACATACTGTGCTTCTCCCAAATCCTTCATTTGGAATTGCGTAGCCATTCATCTCTTAACGTTAGCAAGGAATTCTACTTCATTCCCAATGAGTAAAATATCATCAACATACTACACCAGAAAAGCGAAGCGACAATTTGTTAACGATTTTCTTGTAAACACAAGGTTCGTCAATGTTTTGTTCAAATTCATAAGATTTGATCACAGTTTCAAATCTTATATTTTAGGATCTAGATGCTTGTTTCAACCCATAAATGGATCGATTAAGTTTGCAAACTTTTTGCTCTTGACCCTGTTCGACAAACCCTTCTGGTTGAGACATATAGATACTCTCTTCAAGATAGTCATTCAGAAAGAATGTCTTGATATCCATTTTCAATATTTCATAATCATAAAATGTAGTTATAGACAAGAGTATTCTAATTGACTTTATCATGGCAATCGAAGAGAAATTTTCTTCATAATCTACCCTCTTTCTTTGGATAAATCTTTTTTAAACAAGTCTTGTTTTGTAGGTTTGTACCTTACCAGCTTGGTCTCATTTTCTCTTATAGATCCATTTGCAACCGATGGGTTTTACCCCTTTAGGTTGATCTACAAGATCCAAACAGAATTGAAGTACATAGATTCCATTTCAAGGTTCATGGCTTTAATCCATCGGTTTTTATTCACATCATTCATTGCTTGTTTGAAAGACAATGGATCCTCTAAGTCAGGTATGATGACTTAAGTTTCAGTTAAACCCATGTACCAACCAGGCTGTTGCACAACCCTCCCACTACGACGAGGCATTCTCAACTCTTGAAAATGATATGAAATACCAATTTCATCAACAACTCTTTTTGATAGACCTGCTCTGTCTACAACTCTTGTTGATGTATTTGTCGTTTCTCTAGACATTTCTTCTATTACTACCTTACTGCGAGGTTGATGATTCTTCATGTGGTCTTCCTCCAGGAAGTTTTCGTTTGTCGATATAAATACCTTATCTTCTTGAAGATTGTTAAAGAAACCACTTTTCTTTTTTTTTTTTTTTTTTTTTAGGTAGCCTACAAATAGGCATACTTTTGATCGACGTTTCAACTTTTTAGGATTTTGCACCAACACATGTGTCAGGCAACCCCAAATTATGAAATGACGTAAATTTCCTTTACGTTCTCTCCAGAGCTCGTAAGGTATTTCAAAAACACCTTTCAAGGGAACCATGTTCAAAATATACACTATAGTTTCAAATGCGTGTCTCCAAAATTGAGCATAACTCATCATGGAATAAACCATGTCCAACAAGGTTCTATTTCTCCTTTCTGACACATCGTTTTACTGAGGTGTGCCAGGGGCTTAGTAAGACTGGATTCAATGTTCTATCAAATAGTTCTGGAATTCTAAGTCTATATACTCACCACCTCAATCTGATTGAAGTGTATTAATCTTCTTACCTAATTGATTTTCAACCTTAGCCTTATGTTCTGTGAACTTTTCAAATGTTTCAGACTTTTGGTGCATTGAGTAAATATGCCCATACCTTGAAAGTCATCAATGAAGCTGATGAAATATTCATACCCTCCTCTGGCTCTAACATTCATTGGACCACAAAGGTCAGAATGGATGAGCTCAAAGGGTTCTTTGGTTATAAGATCTTTTTCAGAAAAAGATCTCTTAGTCATTTTACCATCAAGACAGGATTCACATGGCGGTAATGAATTGTCTTCTAACTTATTTAGATGAGAATTCTTAACCAGTTTCTCAATCCTGTTGAGATTTATGTGACCCAATCTCACGTGCCAAAGATAGACATTTGGAGAGATTTTCCTTTTCTTATGAGTCTCAGTAGTTTTAAACATCTCTATGTTCAAAACGGCCTTTACCTCAGTTGGTTTTAACATATAAGTTATTTTCTAATTTTGCAGAACAAATATTGTAATTTCTTGAATTGATGAACACTTCATCATTTTCAAAAGAAACTCTATAATTTTATTCTAACAAACAAGAGACATATATCATATTTCTTTTCATAGAAGGAATGTAATAAACATTTTAAAAAAAAATTTATCGATCTCCTACAAATAATTTCATATCTTACATTTCTTTAGCTGAAATAACTTCCATGGTCCCTACCTTAAAGATTGTTTCGTTTTCTGTCAGCTGTCTCCGGGAACTTGTTTCTTGAGAGAAAGTACAGACATGATTAGCGGCATCTGAATCAATTATCCAGGTCTTATCGTTTTCTACTAAACATGTTTCGATAACAAATAAATCATATTCATTTTTTTCGAATTTTGCATTCCTATCTATATAGTTCAAAACATTAGATGAATTGGGAGATCGAGGACAATCCTCTGTTAAAACCCTTTTAGAACCATTAACCGCTAGTAATTTGTATGTAGATTCGATTTTACTGTTAACTAATTCAGAAGCGAGTATTCTAGAAGAATTCAACATGCTGAATATTTTAAACAAATTCTTATTAGCAAATTGTAACTAAATCGAAAGTCAAATCTTAGCAAAACAAGTAATAATGTACTCATAACCATTATCTATTTGCAATGATACTATAGTGAGTTAGAATATGTGCTACCGAGGGACAATCAAATACTCCTTCACTAAAGCAAAAAATTTTGACCAAACACTACCTCCAAAATAACTCTTATTCCTATAGTCGTTTAGTTACCGTTTTTTGTCAGAAATTACTAACACTTCGGTAATTCTGTAAGTGTAACCCTCCGTTTTCAGACTTCAGAAGTCAGCCCTAACTATGCTACTAAAATGGAGAGTCGAGGTTGGGAATGGACCTAAGAAATTCTATCCATTTATGGAGTTTGTGTTATTCCGAATCCTATGTTACAACCTTCCGAGGGGATAGTCTTCGTTAAATGACTAGCAATGGTCGCCTAAAGCAAATCAGCAGGCGCAACATAGGAATCTCACAGTCCAAATTAACGGAAGAAACCTCAAGATATGTTGACACAAATCCTTCACCCACTTAATATGAACTACTTCCCACGTCACCTTGTTATTGACTCATACAAACACTTTCCAAATGAAGGTCACTCCCAGGGTGACACGAAGCGTCATATGAATCTCACGGTGTGCCTATGTGGGGATGTGGAAGTTGGAATCTCTATATCATATATTTGATTTATTTTTGAACGACTTCCCCTTATTCATCGGAATCTAGATTTATGCAAATATTTTCCAAATGGAGGTCATTCCAAGGGTGATACGAAGTATCGCTTAAATCTCGATTGTGAACTCTTAGGGACGTGAGACCTGAAAATAACATATCATATAGGTTATTAATCCCCCACTGAAGTGCTCTAATAACTTTATCATATATGAGTTATTGAACTCCTACTGAAGTATTCTAATTATTTGGGTAAATTTATACTTAGGTTCTTTTTACAGCTAATTAAAACAACCCTAAGTCTATGTGGTTTATCCAAGTATAACATTTATAATTGGATTTTAACCTACAATGTCTAGGTAATAAACTGTTTTATTACCTTACACCAGTCACTGCTTATAAAACCGGTTAACAATACTCAATTATTCGCCCATAATCCCAAGGTAGGAGGTGTTCCGTAGACCGTCAACTTAAATATCTCTAGCCTTAGACAGGATTATATACCAGTTGAGTTTGTAACCACGTTTTACAAGATGTCGACCTATTTTAACTTATTTAAAATGGGTTATTAACTTATGTGAGCATGCATCTTATCTTTATTATGGATTTTAATGTCTAATTCAATTTTATAACAACTTATAAAACTTTAGACATGCTTATACATCCACAACATGTATCAAAGGCATTCAAATTTAATATAACAATTATATCAAAAATAGACACCCTAAACATGCATTCTATACATTATAACAATTTATAACATATACTTAATGCATGTAACATGCTTCCTATGGTGAGATTTTAAATCTAAATGGCATACGTTATGAAAAAACATGTTTGAATTTAAATACAACATACATCACATGCATAATTATTTAAATAAACATTGATATGGTTCGACTTTGGCATCCTAAGCAAGAATAATAATTAAATTATTACAAAAACAAGTCCAAAATAGCTTAAATTTGGTGTAGAATCGCTCGAACTGACCCAAACCAGATCGAACCACTTGAATTGGACCTCCAAAGCATCAAAATGTGTTGAACCGATCCAAATAGGGTTGAACCGGACTGGAACAGAGCTAAACCGATCGAACCAGAGTCTCCCACGCAAATCGGCTTGAACCATACGTTACACAACTAGGATGAGCAGTGTTGCAACATTTATCCCAGTGCTGCAATGATTCGGTTTTCACCAAGAACAACATTGCAACGCTTGGACACAGCATTGCAACGCTGCCTGGGCAGTGGGCAATTCTGCAACAGCTTTCTCACGACCTTGCTTACTTCAATCTCCAAATTACAGCTTAAAACGGACTCTAATAACTCCAAATAAATTGCAGACTCTAGAGCACACATATAAGCTCATCAATCAAGAGCTAATTACAAATTTAACATGGAAATAAAAAATAAATCTAATGTCAAAGCTGAAAAAAAACCATGCATATCAGTCCAAACATACATTTTTCAAAAATTCACCCGCCAAAACTCAAATCAACGTTAATTGAGTGTTTAAATCATGCTCTGATACCATTTGAAAGAATACATAAGCATGCAATAGAAGCAAACATAATAATTAAGCACTCTAATTATATTTAATTTGATTCTAAAGCATGCATTTTCAAGTGGGTTTCAAGTTACATACCTTTTGGATGAAATCTTCAAATTCAAGCTGCTTTTCACTTCAATTCCGCTCCAAATTTGTCCGTAAACCATCAAGAGGTCTTCTCTACTATTCTCAGTCTTGAATTTGAGTGGTAGAACTCTGATTTGAGTGAATTTGATGAGTGTTTTATGGGTTTGAAGAGTGGAGAAGATGAACCAGCAGAAACACTCTTTCAGCCTCAAAAAATTCAGTTCAACCTCTAACCTCTCAGCAATTTCAGAGTGTTTTTATCACTCTTAAGCATGCATGCATTATCCATCTAAATCAAGGCCAGTAATTGCTTTCAAATTGGAGTGAAATTGTGTGTATAATCAAGAGAGACACCTCAAGCTTCAAGATGAAAGTGGGAAAACCCACTTTCAAATTTTTTTCCATTTCTAATTTGTCATTCAATTAATTCTATAATTAATCAAATTTTTATTTAATTAATTCTTAATTAAACAATTCTAAAAATTTAATTTCTCAAATTGAATTTAAAATTGGAAATAAATTTGATTTTAATTAATTAAACATATTTAATTAATTGATTTTAATTTAATATTAAATATTAAATTAATCACACACTTAATTTAAAAACATGAATCTAATTCATGTAATTAATATTTAAATCAACAATTAAATATTATACACTCTCCAATTTTGTTTAATTTCAACAAATTAAACATTAATTATATCAAATATAATTATGCAAACCCTAATTTGAATTTTAACTAATTCAAACTCAAAACTCTAATTTCAATTTGTACATTTTCAAATTGAAATTCAATTTGAACAATTCAAATTGATATCACACAAATTCACTCAATTTAATAATTCAAAGTGTTCATGTTTTACGAGCTAATAAAAGAATCTTATGGACCTATAGATCATGAGCTTCAACATATAAGATTAATTGGCTAAAACTCTTTAGACCGATTTATCAGTATTCGTTAACTATCAAGTCACACCACTATAGCTCGATAGTTGCACTCTCCTCACTGTAGATATATTTGTGTCCACATGTTTTAACCGTCATCAGCAAGTCGACCCTTCACATGTTGTCTGTAATACTGACTGGGTCAATGTGTTGTTTTACCCTTGATATTACGTCTTGTTCCTTAAGTTCCAACCAATCCTCTAATGAACAATTGGTTTATGATTCAATCACTAAACAGGATCCCTTTCAAGCCGGTGAGAGGGTAGGGTCCCTTGTTCAAGACCTGGATTCAGTACTTAAGAGAACAACCTTTATCCTATCCCTAAATCAGATAGGCGTAAATTCCGTCTTGCACCCTATGTCCCCAACTATCTATCCGGTCTTACTCCTGAAATGGGAGGCTTATTGAGGCGATGCTATTGAGTCAACCCTCACCTATGCAAATCTAAGGATAGTCCCGAATGAACAGAAGTTCATAGTTAGCTCAGGATTAAGATTGAGTTACCTAGATCATTTAAGCGAAATAGTCAGTCTTAAACAGTAAACAACGTTATAAAGTAAGAATGACTTATTTCTTGGTCCGATCTTATGCGAACTCATTTCGCCTTCACTCCTCATGTTAATACATGAACGAATCTGGATCACTTCATTTGTGGTATCTTTACAACAACTTGTAACAGCTACAAAGTAGGTCGCATCCAATAGTGTTACTAAAATAAGGTATTCAACCTTAATCATGTACTATAGACCATTTTGGCTATTTACTCGAACTTGATTCATCTTTATGTCTCTACATAAAGTTCAAGTATTCATGTAATAGCCATGGATCTTAGTTTATTGGATTTAGTCTCTTTGAATATAATTAAAAGATTCAATATCTCTATTGAAGAAATGTTGAATAATATCTTTTATTGATAATAGAATATGTTTAACTTTTACAAACTGCGAGTTTTAGGATATAAAACCCAACAGAAACATGGCGCAACACTTGAGTGGTGGAGGTCAAATCAAAGATTGAGTTAGTGGCTGATAAGAAAGCTTTGCTGCAATGAACTTCTAACGTGCAGCAGGTGACGCATTAGGGTATGGAATTGAATACACCTTATCATTACAATCATAAGTAAGAAAAGAAAATTTATCACGTCGTCTATAAATAGCCATAAAATCGCCATGCAGAGGGGAAAAAAAAGGAACGTGCGAAGAGAAGAGTCAAGAGTACAAATTCTGTCAAAGGAACCCTTTCTCTTTCATCCATTCAAAAACCTTAGTGAGAGCTTCGGTTTCCTGTGGGAGTAGAAGAGGAACTCCATCTTTCAATATTTACAGTGAAACAGTCATTAAGAAAGTCGAGGGAAATAAGAAATTGAGCACCACAGCTTGACTCACTTTCTCTATTTTCCATCGTAAAGCGTATTTGTAATTTTTAAGCATTGCAAAGACTTGTTTCTTTAGTATGAATACATATTCATTTCAACTTTCATCCATACTCTCTTTATTCATTATGAGCAGTTAAATCTTTTATGGGTTCAAAAGCATCTAGCTAACATGAACTAAGTAATATTTAACTCATGCGATTTACTTGTTTTATGTATGCCTAATGAATTGCTTGGATAACTCAAAAGATTGTCCTAAGTTGTTTAAATCTCAATTTGAGAAAATTAGAGATTTAGAACTCATATAACAAGAAAAAAAAAGGTTCCTTAGAAATAAGTAACTTCTTTTGCATTACACACCCGTCGCATGCATCCTAGAAATAGGATAATGTGGCCATGTACACTGAGAAGAATAAGTTCGAATATTATGTGCATCGCATGAACGCATGATTTATATATTCACTTAGGAATTGTTGGGAAACATTTTTCTCTACCCTGTCATAGCATATACTGTTTCACTCAAAGTATAAACCCCCCTCCCCCATCGCACATAACTTAGTGTTTAAGTATTACCAAAAATCAATCTGATTTGTAATCAATTGCATCAAGATCAAGGCATTAGACTTCATTGCATACTTGTAAAGATATCCCTGAGTTCGATCTTGGACTCGCCAGGACTCTAGTTGAGCTTGCACTTGGGTTCAATTAGTTAAAAGAGTGTGTTATAACGTCACAATTAGTACTCATTCCATCGCATGTTATAGTCACAACAGCTACTAATTTAACTCTATTTCTTCTGGAATGTCCATGTACTCAGAAAAAATTTTCACATGTTGTAGCCAATCTAGAAATTCTTCAATATCTAGTTGTACCATTAAAATACGGAAGATCAATTTTAATTTTATACTCACTGTTTTCGGCTCTTTTTTTGTTATGGAAACTCTCTTTCTTTTCTCCTTCCAATGATATGGCTTCTTCAACTAGATTATTTGATTCAGTACTGCTATTCTCACTACTTTCTGACTCATTACTGTTTTCTTCCACTAGAGGTCTCTGTCTTCCTCCAACGTGCTATCTACCTCCACGTCGACCCTTCTGTGTTTAACCCCTCGAGCTCGTGGCTATTCACAGCTATTTTGTGGGTGCGCACCTCGAAAATTGGCGTTCAGTTGAGACATACTTCGCTGAATGTCTTGAATATCTCGATTAAATTACTCTAGACGTTCATCAAGTCGATTTCCCATATCTGTTATATAGCTTGCCACATACCAGGAAAATCTCGTTCTCTCTCGATTTCCCTTTCTTTATCCCCTCTAGTTGCCATTGCCCAAGCTGATCTTAGAGAAGCTCTAATACCACTTTGATGTAAAGATTAAGAGAAAATTTGAGATGATTTTGAGATGAGCAGCAAATCGGTCTAGACTAAAGTAGAATATGTCGGCTGTTGAGGTTTATATTTTACTTTCATTTTCAGAAAACTGCTATCTCCAACTAAAAGAATAAATAATAACCTAGGGTTTTTTAACATAACACGTTAAATAAAGAATGCCCAAAATGGACAAGTTCTTAAACTAAGACCAAAACAAAATAAGAACCGTTGACAATAAAGTAACCAACTAAATAAAGTAACTGGAGTTTACTTAACCATAGTAGTAAAATTCAAAACCTAAATTAAGCATTAGATAGTTAGATCTACATCATTTAACTTTTCAAATTTTTTATTTTGAAAATAAGTCATTTTAATAAAAAAAAATCGAGTGGTTGGCAACCATATAAAATAGTTTTCGAAATAATTTTATAGTGTATTTTAAACAATTTATATCAAAATAATTTAAATAAAAACGATTTTTTTAACAACACTTTTTTCTCTAATCATTCCAAATCGGTCCTAATTCTTATTCTTCATCTATTTCAATAATTTGATTTCCTCCGATCAAAAAGGTAGAATTTTCTACCCTAGATTTGTTGTACTAAAATAATGTTGAGAAAAAAAAATTATTGTTTCCTCATCTTCCTTGGCTAGAAAGAAATTCGCATTCCTCAAATAAAATTGTAACGATTTCAAACTAACTAATTAAAATGTTTCTGTTTAAATGTTCTTTTTAGAAACTAGGTTCCATGATCGTTGTGAGCATGTGGGCTTGACTCATTTGATTTTTGCAGACGATTTAATGATTTTCTGTACAGCTGAGAGAGATTCTTTGGAGTTTGTGAGGCAGGTCCTGGCAGATTTTGCAGGGCTGTCTGGGTTAGTTGCTAATGTTAGGAAGAATTCTATGTTTGTTGCAGGTGTGGAGTCTGGAGAGACGGAGGAACTAGCTGCGTTTATGGGTTTCTCTCTTGATTCGATGCCCGTTAAGTACCTGGGTTTACCTTTATTGGCGAGTCAGTTGAGGGCTGAGGATTGTGCGCCTTTGATTCAGAGGATTACAGCTCATATTAGAAGCACGATCCCTCTCCTTTGCTGAGAGGTTGCAGCTTGTTATGTCTGTTTTACAATCTTTTTAGGTGTTTTGGTGTAGCATCTTCGTGTTGCCTACGTGTGTAACTCATGAGGTTGATCGTCTATTACGTAGTTATTTATGGAAGGGTAGTGTAGTGAGTCAGGGTGGTGCATAAGTGGCGTGGGATGAGGTATGCTTACCGTTGGGTGAGGGGAGGTTGGGTGTGAAGCATGTGACCTCTTGGAACCAGGCTGCTATTATGAAGCTGCTCTGGCTTCTCTTAATTAAATAGGGATCATTATGGGTGGCGTGAGTGGAGGCGTATGTTTTTCTTGGGCAGTCTTTGTGGGTTGTTCGGAGTGAGGTTGGGAGGTCTTGGTGCTTGAGGGCTCTTGAAAAGTAGAGATAGATTCAAGCATTTGGTTCGTTTGATGATTGGTGATGGATGGTCTTGTTTTGTTTGGTGGGATCCTTGGCTACCAGGGGTGCAATTTTTTATTCATATGGGTCTACGGTGGTTTATGATGCAGGAGTAGTTTGGAGGCACGGTTTTCAGAGTTCAGGTAGCCTACAGTGTCTTGGGAGCTACTTGAGATTTGGGATCTTATTCAAGTAGTGGGGCCTAGGGTGAGGGGGGAAATTATTGGGTTTGGGTGCCGGATGCTAGTGGTCGATTTTCTATCGCTAGTGCGTGGGAAAGTTTGCGTCCTCGTCGTTCTAGAGTGTCTTGGGCTGGTATTTTGTGGGCGGAGGGTGATATTTCATGTCACTTCTTCTGTGTGTGGTTAGATGTGAGGGACAAGTTGGGTACGTATAAATTGGTTGAGGAGTTGGGGTATGTTGTTAGAGGAAGGGTGTCTTCTGTGTGGGGAAGGTGTGGAGTTGCGGGATCATTTACTTTTTGAGTGTAGGTTTGGGAGAGAGATGTGGTCTGGTGTGTTGCGTCAGTTGGGTTCGTCGCATCGGGTGGCGGGTTAGGATGTGGAGTTGAGTTGAGTTGGTTATGCCGAGTGGGGTCGGGCAAGGGGGTGCGTAGTAAGTTGTTTCGTGTATTCTGGTGTGCTTCCATATACTACATCTGGCAGGAGCGTAATCGGCGACTGCATGGAAGTCGACCGAGGTCGGTGTCTACTTTGGTTCACCTTATGGTCTCTACGGTTCGTGCTCGTGCTGCTTCCTAGCTGGTTGATCTTCTTGGTCTTATCTAGTGTGTTTACGGATGTTTTTTCTTTTTGAACTTTCCGTTGTTCTTTGTTTTGTTGTTATACCTAGTTTGTGGAGTTTTGGTTTCTTTTCTCTGGCTTTCTCCCTAGTGGTTTGCGAGTTTTGCATTTTTGTGTTGGTTTTGTTCTAATCTTATCTTGTAGGCTTTGTTGCTTTGATGTCATCCTGGGCTGTGGAATACCCTTGTTGTTGTATAATAATATCACCTATTCTTAAAAAAAAATGAGAAACTATATAGTTTATAGTCTTAATATTTAAAAATAGAATAAAAACAGTTATTAAATAAAGTCTTAGTTTTTTTTGTTTAAAATAAGTTCATAAACACTGAATTGACTTGTTTTATTGTCCCCATATTAACATTGCATTAAAATCCAAACTAATTATTCAAAACTAAAGAAAAATAAATAAACATATATATATATATATATTAGAATTTGATGAAGAATTCAAATATTTCTCTTTGAAAAAGATGAAAATCACAGTTAGGAAAAAACCAAAATAATAATAATAATAAACTGTTATCCTAATGTAGCAGCACTACAAACTTTTTCTTTTTCTTTTTTTTTTGTATATATAAATTTGTATGTGGTCCTATATGCTACCATTTAAAATTTTGGTATATATTTTCAACTTTAAAAAAATAATAATAAATTTAAAAAAAAACCTTTTTTTAATCAAATTGGAAAAGTAATAAATCAACTCACGAATAAATCTCTTTAGTGTGACGATGCTTTTAAAATTTTCTACTCTAAAAAGATATGTGGTTCATGTTTTTTCACTCCCCTAATTCTGAATTTTTCCCTCTCTCTTTATTCATTTCATGGTTCACCCTTGTAATAAAACCATAAGAGGAAGTAAACTTTAAAAAAATTAATAATAATAAAAACTTTAATTTTCCTCACACTTTTGTGAATGTGAATTTACCTCATTCACATATTAAATACTTCACAAAATTTATCAGTTAAAATATACTTGATTCTGATATATATTTTCATTGAACAAACGGTTTAAGTTTGTTAAAACTTTAAATTGGTTACAATTTAGCTTTCATAAAGTTATTGTCTCATTTTGGTTCATAGATTTTCAAATTTTTTCTATTTAGATATCTAAACTTTTAAAAGATTCATTTTCGTAATTTTGTAACAATTTTGGTTCATAAACTATATATTTTCAATTTTGTAACAATTTTGTTTCTATTGCGAAAAATTCCATCCAATTTGATTATCAATTCTCATTACGTAATGGTATCATTTATAATTTATAGGCAAATTTAATCTCTACTAACTTTATCAATTTAAGTATATAAAGAATTTCACCAAATATTAATTTTTTTAAAAAATTATGATAGGGACGAAATAGTCATAAAATGTAAAATTTAGAGACTAAGTTATTACAAAATTTAAAGGTTAAATAAAAAATCATTAAACTAAATTTTAAAACACAATAAAACTGAACCTCTAAAAGTATTGAGATAAAAATAAAATGATATCAAAGTTATATTGGTATATCAATAAATAATAATAATGAAAATTAGAATGGTTACACTCATGTTGGCATAGTACCCAAGTTTTTGAAACTCTAATCTTGAAATTGATAGTACGAACAGTATGTCAGCGATTATACTATTTTGGTAGCATTCAAAATTTTATCTAGAAATAAATAAGTAACAATTAATGTGAATGGCAAAAAAAAAAATTGGACACGTGGACGGAAATTTTCTATCAGGTGCAAGCCAACAGCCTGTAACTCCGTGGCCCACAAGTAACGGAGACGCTTCACAATTGTAATGCCAAAATAATAATAATAAATAAATAAATAATAGAAAAATAGCCATTCAATTTCAGATATATCCTATTAATTAAAAATTCTCATGTATCAATTTTGATAAATATGAATTTATAACATCATTTTAATTTATAAATTAATTTAGATAATTTTATTAGGATTATCTTTGAAATCATCAACGTATTAATGTTTATATGCGTACATCTTTCAAATATCGAATTAATAAAATGAACTATAAAAATTGATGCGTAAACAATTTTTAAATAAAATCTTTCTTGAAAGCATAAATTACTGATTTACTTATAAAAACTTATAGGTTTAATTTATGAAATTCTAAGACTTGCTCGATATTTAAAGATATTTATCAACATTCATAAAAAAAAAAAAAATTAAAATTTTAAGTTAATATAATTATTAGTTGATCCATGATAGCCACCTACTTATAATTTAATATCTTACGAGTTTTCTTAACACTTAAATATTGTAAAGTTAGACAAGTTGTCTTGCAAGATTAGTCGAGTTATGTGTAAGCTGGCTATATATATATATAGTTTGGTTTAAATACTACTTTAGTCCGTATACTTTTACTTTTAATTCATTTTAGTTCTTATACTTTCGAATTGTTCATTTTGATCCTTTCATTTTTATTTTTAAAGGATAGAAGTGGTCACTATTTTTAAAGTTTAAGGACCAAAATGAAACAAATTGAAATTATAAGAACTAAAATGAACATCTTTAAAATATAGGGTCCAAAATGAAATAAAATTAAAAATATAAGAACCAAAATAAATATTTTGAAAGTAGATGGACCAAAATGAATAAAAATAAAAAAATCCAACCAGTAAAGTAATGTTTAAACATATATAGTTTTAATTAGTATGAGCATGGATAATAATTGATATTTTTAATGTAAAGTAATATATTTCGTTTCATAATAATAAGGGGGAGAGATGTGGGGCCCACACAACTATAATATGACGTCATTTTCCCTTTTTTAACCCAAAGAAAGAAAGAAAAAAAAAAGTGTGCCCAGTACGACTCAGAAGGCGAGCCGAGTCTCTTCGGATTCCCTCTATAAATACGGGCCCCTTCATTTTCGCGTTCTTTTACTTAAATTTATACTGTTCCATTTCTCTTCACTTGAATCTCCAAATGGCTGAAGAATTTCAGGAATCCGACGTAATTTTCTCCGATAGCTACCATTGCCGTTACCTCTGCCGTGACGACGACGACTACGGCAACGATTTCTTCAACTTCAACTCTCGCCGCGGAATAGTTGCTGCACCGCGAATTAAGTATCATCACCGAACGATGCGCGACGGCGGCCGGCTCTCAAAGAAGGAAATCGCGAGGTCGCTTCCAGTAAGAATTCCGGAAAGAATCAGCCGGAGGATATCGGACGAAGACGACGAGATGGACGGAGAGGAAATAGTTCCGCCGCACTTGGTGGCGGAGAGACGAGTTGCCGGAAAAATGGCGTTCTCTGTTTGTACCGGCAATGGAAGGACTCTGAAGGGACGAGATTTGAGTAGAGTAAGGAATTCAATCCTTCGGATGACCGGATTCTTAGAAACGTGATCGGAACGGAAAACGGACGGCGATCGATCTAATAATCTCCGAATTTGAAACGAGAAAAATTAAAGCGCGATTGAGGAACGCGAAAAAGTTTCTTCTGCTCTGCTTTTATTCAAGGAAATTAATTAATAATGGATTATTAAAAATTGTATTTTCATGATGAAATTTTGGGGGAGGGATTATTGATTTAAAATTAAATTAAAGAACCATTAAATTCGTGCAGCTTAAATACCAGGCTGTGAACTTTTGACTTTTGGTTTTGTGTCCCAACTATATTACTTGTTCATTACGGCTATTTTTTTTTTAATTATTATTATTATTTATTTTAAAGTATGCATGTAGCTTCCTTGGATCAATTTTCTATTGTTTACCCCCCTAATTTTTTTTTTAAGTTTTGGTTCCATTATTGTATTTGTGTTTTCATTCTTCATAAAATGTTAATTCTAGTTTTATAACTTTTATTAAATTTGTTTACGAATTTAAAATGTTTAATATTGATATTTAAAATAGTTTTAATATTTTGTATGTAATTATAATATTTCAACTTTTATCTCGTATTTGTAATGATATATATATATATATATATTAAAAGAAAAAATTGGTGTGGGATAAGATTTTAAATGTGAAAATGTTTACAAGCTTTGAAAAATAAATTTCAAAATTTTAAAGTCAAACTTAAGCATATTTTATTGGGAAGGATAATAATTTTTAAAAAGTTATTGAAATGAAATATATTCTCTATTGTTTTTTTAGTTTAACAATATGTGGTTAAAAATTCGAATTTTTTAACCTTTTGTTGAGGTTCGAGAATATATCTTAATTCGATAAGATATGTTAAAATTTGACATTGAATTTTTATTATTATAATGTTGTAATTATCTAAAACAATAATAATTTTTCACAATTTTAATAAAGAGATAATAAATGAGCATCAATCTAGACTATATATATATATACTCTCTACCTCAATCAAAAGTTTATAAGTTCAAAGCCTCCATCCATATATACATGTCGTTGAACTCATTACACACATATTCCTCAACAAAACATTATATGAGATTCTTATTCCTTCTTTCTTCTAAAGTCGTTGGATCATGTTTCTCATTCAAGATTCTTATTCCTTCTTTTATTCTATCCCGAAGAATGACTGGAATGATAGATCCCATTTTTTTCCTTGAGCAAAAATTACGAAATAAATATGATTGATTTATCGATCAAAACATTATATGAAATCTTTGTTTTTGTACCTGTATGAATCAATATTATATACGTTTATATATATTAAAATTGTAATTGAGAGCTTTCATGTTGGTCAATATAATCAATCATCAGTAGAAGCTAAGTTGTTGAAGTTTTATCTAGAGAAGGGGCTTTCGAGTGGGGCCGAATTGGATGAAATTAATGGTGACGTGGAATAATCAGAGTCATTGAAAAATCAAATGCGTGTAATAATAATTCTATTTTGCATGGGAAAAGATAAAATATAAAATGGGAGCGGTTTCGTGACGAGGAGTTGGACGTTTTCTTGAGTTCCCTTTTATTGAAAAAAAGCGATAAGAGGTGAATGAATGACGTGGTGGCCTTTTAACATTCAGAATTTCCAAAGCTACGTTAAAATATCATTTACCTTTTTTTAAGAAACAAAAAGTTGATATAGTGATGAAAACCATCACTAAGAAAATGCTCTTGCCTTCACTAAAAAAAATGTTTTCCCTCAAATTAATGGTAAGAGATGTTTTTTCCTTTTAAGATAAGGGTATTATAATGCAATTTTTGAGAGTACAAGACTATTTTTTAGGTGAGGTAGTAACCGTTTTCATTCATATATTAATGATAAAGATATTTTTTTAAAACTTTTTTTTTAAATTTAAAGATACTAACAAAACTTTTGACAGTTCATATACCAAATACAGCTCTAGACAAGAAACAATTAAGAAGATCGTTATCAAGCAAAACTTCACTCTAATACCTTGTTTTCCACTCATTTGAATTATTTTGTGAGTTAGCTTGCTTAATATACTCTTGAAAATAAATTAGAAATTTTTTTCTAATTACATATTAAACTTATACAAATTAGGTCTCATTTTGATAATAATTTTGTTTTCTTATTTTCATTTTTCAAATTCATAATTATTTTTTCTTAGTTTCCTTACTACTTTTCACTTCTTAAAGGAACTTTTGAATTCTTAGTCAAAATCTAAAAAGAAAAACAAGATTTTAAATAACAATTTTCTTTTAGTTTTTTAAATTTGATTTGGTTTTAAAAACATAGATAGAAATTACACGACATATATAAAAGAAGAATTTATAGATGTGAAAAGATTTATAAGCTTAAACTTTAAAAAAAATAAAAAATAAAAGATGAAATGGCTATCAACCGATACCTTACAAATTCACAATCAAGCCCTCTTGGAAGAGTTTATATACAAAAAGGAAACAATTTTTACAAATACTTGGTCGCAGCACATAAAGACAAGTCGCACTTTGCAAGTAAGTCGCAAACTTTAAGAAAAATTCAAATCAACCCCAGAAAAAGTAGAATGGTTCTTTTTGGGAATAGAATGTAAAACATAAGAGGAATTAAAGCAGGGTTTAGCCATGGAGAGAGAGTTGCTTGTTGGTTTAACAAATGTGCATGTAATAAGGTTTCAACATTTTTTGTTTTCCTTTTCTTAAGAAGCAAGATTAAAATTTGCATACAGAAATTTCTGTTTCTTACTTGCCATATATCACCCCCAATTGTTTACATGTTGCTATTGATGGAACATTTATATCCCAAAAAAAGAAGTTATCAATAAAGCAAAGGATCTGAAGCAATGGTGACAGTAATTTTATTCCTAAAACTGATATTTCAAGAATATGATTGATTGGGCAACATTTAGACTCACAGATGAGACTTGAAGCAAGGGAAAAGCAGCAAGTAGCAACATAGCCGAGACGCGCCAAGCAGTCCAAGATGAACCACTTGTGAACTCTTGTTGGCTCTAAAATCAAATCAAACCCATCAGTCTAGGAATATAAGTAGCAGGTGAGTAGCAAGAACAAATGAGATTGTTGATACTCACATTCAAATAAAAATAAAATGGAGGTTATCTATATACAACAGAGGTCCCACGTCTTGTCAGGATTGAAAGGATCTGCTTAAATACCGATCATCGTCTTCCTTTTCGGAATTTCAAGGGATCCCTGTGCTTATTTGGTACATAAGCAAATTGGCTGAAGTCCATTGCAGGAGTAGACCTTCAATGGAATTGGATAATTAAGTCTAAGATGATGAGTCTATAACAAAGAAAATGTCCATGATCTCAAGATAGGATGTATGTTTTACCTAATGCTATTGCTGTTCTGAACATCTCTCAAAGGGGCCCGGAGACCACTCGCTCGAGACCCCGAAGTGAATGAAAATGATGATATTACTGAAACAAATCGTTCCATTGATTTCTCTGCTATGTCTGAGTAATGACTTAAATGAGAAATGTTGGATCCAAATTTCCCTTCTTCAGTTTTTTTCCCCAATACTGTTTCATCTATATTTCATAAGTAAACTAATTTAACTCGAGGAGGAAAAAAAATCTATTTAAAGAAAAACGTAAAAGTGGTCTGGAACGATTCCACAGCTCACTCAAAAGGCATAATTATATCAATCAGCTCAAAACAATAATTTTCAACCCAGTCCCCAAAATTCTCAATAATGTGCAATAATCTTTTACTAAACACTTACCATGATCAGATTGCAATGTCTCCTTACACAAATGCTTAGTTTTCACATTGTCCTGAATACGATACCAACGGTTAGTAAGCAGGCCAATTTTTAGTAAGAGAGTAGCATAAAAAAACATACCATTTGAATGCTTTCATTTGGAGAGATTTTCCTTTTAGTGATTGAACTGTCACAAGAATTACTAATAAAAGAGGCAACCTCGGGAGTGGTTATCTCAAGCATAGCAGCAGCTGCATTTTTCTGGTCAGAAAGTTTTTGGTTGTCATCCTGTTCATCATTGCTTTCTGGCTTATGCTTGAAGTAAGAACTCCTTACAATGACCCTTTTATTCTCTTTCCTCACTTCTTCTCCAGTTGTATCAGGAAACTTCTCACAATCGGGTTTCTTATGCGAAGTTACACAAGGCTTATGAATTGATTGAGTGTGTTGCTGCAGTAAAATATGCTCCGTTCCTTCCATTTTATTATTGACCATATCTTTAACATTCATGAACAGCAATTAGCAAATAAGAAAGTAAGAAAATGGTTCTTCAGAATTAAAAGATACATACCCTTATTCTGGTTGCAAGAATCAGAAAGAGGAATTCCATCTGCATTACCATTTCTTACCTGATCAATTCAAGAAAAGAAAAGAGAAGGATCAAGATAGTTTCAACTAACAAGCATGCTTCACATGATATTTGCCAGAACCAAAGTCAGTTTCTTACAGGATAAGTAGATAGACAGCCCTCTACGTTTTCACAGTGATTGTTAGAAGCTAGCAGGCAACTATCTTCAGGACCAACCGGCTCCTCGACACTAACGGAGGAGTCATCCCTAAAGCTTGGTTGATTAGCTGATTGTTTTGGCGCCCTAAATTTTCTCTTGGCCTCAAGAGAAG
The DNA here is from genome assembly GCF_009727055.1 of Benincasa hispida. Taxonomy (NCBI): domain Eukaryota; kingdom Viridiplantae; phylum Streptophyta; class Magnoliopsida; order Cucurbitales; family Cucurbitaceae; genus Benincasa; species Benincasa hispida. Next base: position 61,128,722 of record NC_052356.1, on the reverse strand, counting down.
CAAAACCTTTTTTTTAGTGTTAAGAAATACTTGACAACTCCACTCACTTAGACATCAAACTTACAATCAGGAGACAGTTAATTGACATTTTGTTTTCAGTTGCTTAATCATTGATAGAGCAAGTATCTGCACTTCCAAACCTCACAACCAGATATACATGTTTAGAACATAAACCCTTGGTTCTACCATAAATATACTTCTGCACTTCAACAAGTTGAGATCTATGACCATTACCTTTCTTTCAAAACTTTAGAAATTAAACTTCATGGCATTCATTTTGTCAATGATAGCATTTATGAATGCTGTCTGAAAAGGAACGCCTTCGTGAAAATTGTGCATATAAACATATGAATATAAGGTGCATAACCTAAATAAAGTGTAAAAAAACAAAAGATGACCTGATACCATCTCTATATGATTATTTTAAGTTACCTCTGCCTAGTACATGAAGCATAATGTTTGAAAATAGAGTTAAGCAAATGCATTAAAGGATAATAAGACTGGATTTCAGATTTTCCCGGATACAAAAGTATTTCGTAAGGACATTCTTCTGCACAGGTAAATCCAACTTTTTCTTTACACTTCCAGCGTTAAATTCTTTTAATTTGTAAGGTCTTTCATGCATGACTCCGGTGTTTATATTCTGCTCCTGTTCACGTAAAGAGAGCAGAGAACTATAAGCATTACAACATACAAAAACTTAAAAGTGCCAAATCTTATTCATTAGTGTCCACTGTCCCCGAACTCTGACAAACTTATAAGAGGAAAATGGGACTCTTAAGCTACAAAACATCGAATTTAGAACATAAATATAACACACTTAAAACGCCAATATTATTTCCATTTCTATTTAATTATGTCGTTGCATTATTTATACCATAGAGAACACTGTAAATTCTTTGGACAAGTGAATCCACTTATGCATATAATTACAATTTGCTTTAAATCTGTCTGGCATCTGACTACCATATGGCTAAAATGCCTAAAACAGGACATCCTATTATTGACTTACTAACTAATTCATCAAATCCATTGCCTTTAATAACTGAATAACATTTAAAATACAGACTCCTCAGGTTTAGAAATTGTTGCAAGCAGTGTCCAAGTGTTGCAAAAACAAGGAAGATCTGCAAGATTTGCCTATTCATGTCAGAACACGGAGCAAAAAATTGGCACTGGAGAAGATAATAAATAAATGATGTACCTGGAATGGTAAATTAGTACACGGATCGATATCACCTTCTGCTATACCTTTAGCTATATATTGCGGTATCAATGTATATTATGTTAAGTTACTGCTTCTGGTCATTTAAAGAAGAATATGCTACAAAATGTGTACAGAAAATTGGAATGAGCTCCAACGAAAAGGATATGGTCCCAAGAAATCCAAGTCATCTTCTATATTGTTGGATATTTGAGATAGATGTACAATATCTTCAGTGATAGGGTCGTAAACCCATTGATGCTGAAAAGTTAATATCGCTTTCTTGAATGATTCTTCGTACAGATGAGGAACTGAAACTGTGTTGTACCTCAAGTGTCTAATCACCTAGACAAGGTTATACAAGTCAGTATTTTCTACATGAAAACAAGATCAATACAACTCAGCTAGTCAGCGAGCTCCTAAAAATCCAAAACACTCTTTTGAAATATAATATAAAATAAAATAATAATAATAATAATAATAATAATTAAATTGAATTAAATATTCAGACTCACCTTATCATAACTTGCAAATTTTTTGATAAGTGCATGAGCCCTTTTAAGTCCCATTCCTGGCAATGATGGCAAATAATCACAACCACTCAAAATGCACATCTCGAGAATCATCTGTTTTGTAAATCCAGCAAAGTTTAAGTCCTTGTTCTTTTGTAACATGTCATATCGAAACTCAACTCCTTGTCCAAATTTGTCCATTTTAAAGATAATCTGATTTACAGGAGCAGACCACCAAAAAAATCATTAAGAATTCTCCATAAAATATAGGGTAGAAGCAGATTCCATATAAGAATATCAAAGTGGATTCATGAATGAAAAGATTTTCTTTTTGTATAGCTTACCCTTGGACAGCCAAACGGTATTAGATCAGAATCCTCGGTAAGAACAGCATCAACCTGATTGCTGATGGCCAAAAAGGTCATCTGAGCATCTGCCTCATAAGGTGCCACAACATACGATATATTCTCTCGTTTTAAAACCTTGAGAATGAATTCATGGTCAAATAACATTCTTGAGCACTGATAAGTATAATTCATAAAAGCCTTAGATAATGTTAACTAACAGTAAAAGTTATGAAAAAGCTATTACTTGAATTAGTCCATGGGCAATCAAGGGAGTTATATCAACAGCCTTTTGGTAACACTCATATGCAGCAGCCGAATTTCCATTTGTCTCGTGTTCTATTGCACGTGCAAGATTTTCTTTTCTCGTCCTGTGTTGAAAATATCAATAATGACTGCCAATATAGAAAGATGTAGGGAAATAACCAAACATCATTGATCTCAAAGAATAAGAATTTTAATGAAAGTGAAACAGCAGGTGAGTTGATGCTTATCATACCTCGCACGCTTGATTTCTTGCTCATTCTTCATTGGAAGAAGACCTCCATCAAAGACAAGAACTGGTTTTACTCCATGGTGCCGAAGAAGATTTATTCTATGCATACAGTAATCTATGTGCCTATAAAACCGAATGGAATATAGAAAAATAGTCACAACCAACTTCCAAAATATGCGTACTCACTTTTCTTATTTACCTAAACTACTATTCAACCACTCCCATATATGATAAACCTCTAGATGATAGTTAAGAGTCTCCACAATGCTGCTAACAAAACTACTTTCTTCGTCTCTTTATTTTCTCTCATTTCAAAACCAAAAGCATGGAATAAGATATTGTTTTCTGCCATATTGCTTTGATTCTTAGACTTCCAAAGGAGGGAAGAAAAAAAAAAAAAAAAGGGCTATGCATCTTAAGAGAAGAAATAGAGTCTTATATATATGCAAATGTCGCCTTTGAATATTGATTACACGACTCCAGTGCAATTTGATGACTAAACACGAAGTAAACAGCAGATTATAAACCCATTAGAATCATAATACAGAATCAATGACACTTACAGGAAATTCCCTAAACCCCAAAAGTATACTTCATGACCAGGAAAAAAAAATTAGAGAACGACGAAAAAAACCCATAAGAAAACAAGTATTAAGCTAACAAGAAAGCTCGCGGAGCAATTTAACGAACTGGGTATCCTAGATATCGGGTATAGATGCAAATAAAGGGAATGATACAATATATTTTACCCAAAGAAAAAAGAAAAAGTAAAATCCAGAAGACAGTAGCGAGAATGGAGATACTTGGAGGTGGGAAGGCCATTGCAGAGCTCTTTGCTACAGGAGAAAGCGCCTTTGTGGAGCCAAGAATAGGTATCGATCGCCACAGAAGAACCCTCCAAATCCTTGATGTGGATCGGCACCATTATTGATTTCAGTAGCGGTAACAGCCCCTGAATCCCCATTGCTCTATACGGTCGATAGCTCTACGGGGGTTTTGTTCGCTTCAGAATCCAATTTAGTCTCGGAGATTGAGGAGGTTTTGGAAGAAGACAGGGAAATGGCGGGAAATTTTCATAGCTCTGATTGACCTGGGACCCGTTTTTTCCATTCATAATTTTCTCGTTTTAAATTTTGGGGAAATAAATTTTGACCTCGTGATAATTTTTTGAAATATTATAATATTGTCCAATTATTTATTTCAAAAGTAATCGTTTTAGGGATCTTTTTCATTAAGCTCGTTTTCGAATATTGAAAAATATACTAAAATATATAGAACCAACTAGAGTTCAGTAGAGATAGAAATAGTGCAGCTCGTTTTGGTAGTGAAATCGAATCGAATCAAATTTTTTAATATGTGAAACCGTGTGGTTCGATTCGGTTTCAAATTCGATTTTGATATTTTAAAAAAATCTATGTTATATTTTTTTTAATTAAAAACTGTTCGGTTCAATTTTAAATTCAATTTTGTTCTTTAAATTTAAAACGATTTGGTTTTATGTTCGATTTTACTTTTTCTTATTTATAGAGAGAGAGAGTTAAAAACAGTTCGATTCGATTTCAAATTTGATTTTTGAAATTGAAACCGAACCGAATTAATTCGATTTCAAAATTTCTTAAAACCGTACTGAACCGCATTTTTCAACTCGGTTCATTTTTTTGCAATTTGAATGGTTAACCATTGCCATTTAAAATAATTTCCTTATTTATTTAGAGAAATTATTTCATAGTCTATCAACATCTATCATTTTAAAATTTTGATATATTTTATAAATATTTTGATTCAATTTTTTCTATTTAAAAACAACTCTTTTATTTATTATATTTATGCACAATTGGTATTTAATTCTTTTTCATAACCAATTATAAAATAATTTGCTTGTCATAAAATATGAAAAGTTAAAAATAAAATAATAATAATAAAGTTAAAAATAAAATAATAATAATAAACTTTAAGAACTTTGTCGATTGTTTAAAAAATAAAAATAAATACTCTTTAAATACAATATTATAATGTAACTCTTAAATTCCAACTTTCTTCTAAAATATGAAAATATTTATTCCAAAGTAGTTTTAAGACGAACATAAAATTCAATATTGCTATTTTTTTAAAAAAATATATATTATAATGAAAATAAAGGATTAGCACTACCACATCCATATACAATTGAATCTATGTCAGATATATTTTACTATATTTACAATTTTTTAAAAATATTATTATACACTTAATTATTAATAATATTCTTATTTTAAATCTAATTTTCTTTTTTCAAATAGATATATATAATTTAAACACAATTTTAATTCATCAAATCAGAAAAAAAATGCTTTTAAAGACGAATATATTAATATGATTGTTTAGTTTAGAAATTAACACAAATGAAAATGTAATGTCGTCTACACTCTGTAATAGAGATCAAACTACTAGAGAGAGACAATAATTGGAAAGAAAAAGAAAGGAACATCAACTCAGATGAAGCTAATATCATTTGATTATAGAAGAGCATCCATTTCATCTCATTGCTAAAACTGTCAAGTGCACAGAACAAGAATTTGGGACTCAGGTGCTTGTTATGAGCAATGGCGATTTCCACAAAATTCCTAATCGCACAGAAACATTGTTTACCGAATAAAACTCCTTTTTTTTTTCTCTGGGTGTTGTGTTTGTTTTTTTGGGGGAGGGGAGTAGTAGACACAGCTCAACCTAACATGCTGAGATGCGCTAGAAACCGTACAACATCACACCGAATATTTATTCTTTGCATGTCTGTCAAATTTCTTTGCATCTTCCTGAACGAGGAAACAACACTGTATCAGAAACTTTGAAACAAAAGATCAATTTTTTTTAGCATGAAACAACCTATATAGCAGCATACATACGTGGAATATAAAGCCAATGCTGTCATTGTAATCAAGAAACTCCTTCCACTGTTTTCCAATGCTCGCCTAGCCAGAAAAATAGAACGTATGAAGCAGAGACATTAAACTGATGAATAGTTGATGCATGCAGTTCATTGCGTGTGCCAGAATGGAGTATTGTATTGATGTAAACCATATTATGCTGGAGAAAATATAGTGGGCTATATATAAATTATTGATCTGGTGGCTATTATATTACCTGCGCAGCTTCATTGGAAGCATTCTTCGTCCAAATCGATATTTTATCCTGCCCAGATCTAACATTGACAACTGCTCCACAAATTTCATCACCACAATCAAACTGTTCTCCGATCATAGCAAGAAGCTGTTGGAAGTAATTGATGGTTAAAAATAATAATAAACTAGAGTCTTGTATATCTTTGCTTATGTATTCCCATTAATATTTTAAAGAAAATAATAATAAAAAAGAAGCAGCTCGTGTGTCAAATTGAACATGCAGTTCAGGTTAGTACCGTGTACAGCCAGCCATTATCAGATTTTCCCCTTGAAAAGTTTACAGTCCATTTCCCTCCATTCGCACAAACAGGATCTTCCCATTTAGGCTCAATTTTATGTTTGAAGCAGTACAAATCTGCTCTCAACGCCAATTTGCTTGGATGATGAATATTGTTGTAAACACTTGAAGCAGGAAAAGAAAGGAACAAATTGGTCAACCAATCACAATGAAAATGAAAACAAAAAGAGAAATGTCGAGATAAATTAACAGCAAGTAAAAGACTAAGTATTGTATGGCAGTAAAAACTTTTATTCAGACGATGGAAATGTCAACACAAGACAATCATTTACAAACTTAAGTAATGAAGGTGCAGAAAAACGGGACCCTAAAACCAATCCATTAAAAAACAAAGGAGGATTTTGAGTAATTTATAAAAATAACAGTATAAGCATCGAGACGGAAACATTTCAGAAGCAAACAACGCATGCAAATGCCTATTTGATAACCATTTGATTCTTATTTACCTACTTTCTAACAATGTATGTAGAATCCATGCCTGGTATTGGGGGGAAAAATAATAATAAGAATAATAATAATAATAATAGTTTTAAAGAAACTTGTTTTTATTTTTTGAATCAAACTAGGAATTCAAATGTTACCTTAAAAGAGATTAAGACCATCATAAAGAAATTGTTAGAAAACAACCTCAATTATCGAAAACCAAAAATCAAATGGATATCAAACAAGCCTGAGGGTGTCCAAGGCAGCTAACAATGCACCTCAATTATTCTCACCAATCAACACTTGAAGCTACTATGACGGTCAAAATATTAAAACCAAGTAGGTGGCCAATGGCCACCATAGCTTAAACTCATTCCTTTCTAAGACCTTTGCCACATTCACCCTGATTGACCACAAGACCAACTCCTAGTATAGTTTATTCAAATAGAAGCCAAAAGCTCTAGAAGTTGGTGAACACCACAAAACAGAGCAAACAAGAAGGAAGGAGGCAAAGATGGTAAGCTAAACCAGTAATCGTAGCTGGAAAAACAATAAATAAAGGAATACGATTTTAAGACATCAATTAGCTGGAAAAACAAGAAATAAAAGAATACGATTTTAAGACATCAACAACAAATGATGGTCCAAACTCTTCCCAATTTAGTTACGGAAAAGAAAAACAATAGTCGAGGCATCTAATTACAGATAAATTAGCAGAAGTGGCTGTTTATATAAATTGAAAGCAATTTCCTACTACTAGTATTTTTGTAACTGCTCTCATAAAATAAGTTTGTATAACTCATTAATATCTGATTCTTATGTTTAAACATCAGGCACATAATCAATGTATTTCGTACTAAATTTGAGAATATTCACATAGATAATCTATATGGACGTCAAGGATAAAAATCTTCAACGGAGCTCCCCAAACAAAACCCTAAAATGGGGGGTTTTGAAATACATACAAAAACAAGAGCAGAAACATTGCTACACGGATTTTTCCCCCGTAGTTTCATGCATATATCAAGAATAGCAGTCCATAAACTCCATCCATTCAAGATCCGCGACAAGAAAATAAAAGTTCTTCCCAATTTTCTCCATTATCCAGTCCCCTCTCTCCAGCCCTCACATTCATAATTCCTTCTTTGTCCCAGCCTACTTCAAATTAAATACAACAAGAGTAGACCAACACAACTAAAACACAAAAAGAACATAGAAGAAATTTCAATTTCCTAATTCTACATCAAACCCTTTTCACCTGAAGTTTCCAAAATTTTCCCTATCAAAAACATAAAACGGACCAAGAAATCCAACAGCAAAAGAATCAAAAGCAAGATGAAGATTTCTAAAAAGAAAAAATAAAGTTCTACCTCCAGAACTCCTCAACAGTAGAGAAGGTATAGATCGGTCGGATAGACGCACCCCAGGTGGCTTGCTTGGACTTGGCGGATGGGTTATCGAACCAAAAGGTCCAAGACTGCTCAAGAGGGTGAGGCTGATGCACTATCGCCGCCGACAAATTGGACGAGTCCAGGTCGTCGTCGCCGACGATCTCTCCTTCCTCAAGTTCCTCATCTTCCTCACCGCCTCGTCCTCTAGGGTTTTGATTTGCAATGGAATTAGAAAGATCTTCCGTCGATGTAGCATTGATCGTCTCTTCGACTACCATTTTCCTTTCACTACTTGTGAGATTGAGCGTATCTGAAGAATCGAATCAATGGAAGGAAACCGAATAATGGCACCGCCCTCGGACTTTCTGTTAGGCGTTTGAGTCGGTCTTTCGTAGGATTTTCTTCCAACCGATTTTTGGACTTTAAACCTTTATGCCTTGGGCTTGGCCCCTACGTAGTTCCATGTACCACTAAATTCAATTCTTTTTTTCTTCTTAATTAATGCAGCATAAATTTTCTTTTCTTTTTTTTTTCTTCCAAATATATATATACTCGTGCGTGAAACAAATATATATAGTTTTGTTCATATTTACAAATTTACGTGAACCTAATGGTGATCGGAACGGATCTATTGAGGGGTTAGGTTAGGACATGTGTCTTAAATAGTGACGTTTACATATATGTACATTGTATATTTATTTTTTATTTTTACATGTTTTTTCTTAAGATTTTCATTAGCGTTGTCATTACCATTGACTAGTGACATCGAGATTTTAAATATTATTAACAAACTTATTCTTATAACAACTATTTTGTTATTTTTAAATAGGACAATCAACTAACTTTATTATAGGAGATTGGGGAGTCAAACCGCCCCGATTACTACACAATTAAGTTTACTTTGTCGACATATGTGTGTGTATATATATATATTAAATCATATGTATAAGGCTACTTAATTTCATTTCATTATTTTTATGTACTTGCCTTTCACTGTGGTGATGCCATACTAAATTATTATTTAGAACTATAGTTATAATTTCAAAGATCATAGAAATATAGTTTGTATATATTAAAGTCAGTCCTCGCATAAAGTATTTTTTCTTCCTTTTCGTTCTTTTCAAATGATAAGCTACATATGTGAGCCATTCGATACATTGTGTTAAAACTTCGATACACTCGTTACTTACTAATTGATGTATTAATAAATGTTGTATATCATTTAAAAAAGAAACGGAAACATATATTATGAAGCAAAATTAACTTCGAAATCTGAAATCCAATCCCCTTATCCTATATATTGTCAAAAAAAAAAATGCAATATCAACCATAAAACATGCATAGATATATGGACTCCAAAGTTACACTTCTGATCCAAGATTCGACATATGAGGCTGGTGTAAATTGCATAAAAGCCACAAGTATAAGTTTCAAACTAAATCAATAATGGGTATAAGGAGTTATCTCATTTAAGTGGAAGCTCAAAACGTGAGCACAGGCAAGTTTGGGAGTGATTTGAGATGATTCAAATCACTCATATTCAAAAACTCTCTAAAATAAAATTGATCTTAAATAATTGAAAAGTCATATTATATGCTTGATGAATTCAAAACTCTTTGAAATAGCGTTGTGTTGGGTGAAGTTGTATGACTCGTCGAGGTCGACAGTAGGATTATGGTGCAATATCAGGCATATTGATAGAGAATGGCAAAGAAAAAGGTCAAAAGATGAAGAAGATATGGAAATTGAAATTGATATGAAGAAATCAGATCAATTTACAAAAATATCAATGTATTACATACATCACTATGCTCAGCGGACCAGTGGCTTCATTCCCTCTGCCAAACCTGAAATATTAACCGATGCACAAAATCCCCTACACTGCCTTCTTCCAATCACTCAACAGGCTGCATCAATCTTACACCAACTATGGCTTCCATGTCTCAACCTACCACACATTGAAATACAGAGAATTTGAGCTTCAAGAAAGAGGAAATTCATCAAAGCACTTCATTGAGCATGGAGGCCAATAATGGGAATCAAGACAGCAACATTCATATCAACGACCGTGGCAGTGCATTAAAAAAAAATTGAAAGAATACAAGGGCTTACAAAAAAATCCAAGTCCTAACAGAAAGGAAGCCATACTAAAGAAAAGGACCTCAGACAAGTAAAATGAGTCCTAGCGAGTAATTTTTTTAAAAAAAAAAGGTCACAAAAGGCCACAATGAGACATAAAACCAAAAAAAAGGACCAAATAATAAGACGCTGATCTTTTCCAGCATGATAAATGTCTTGAAATTTATGTAAGACCTTTAACAACTACTTTATGTACACAATCCTACTCTACAGAGAAACCGCAATGCTCCTTCTCTTGTTAAAACAATTAGAACAGGAAATTAACCAAAGACAATTGCTTAATAATTTTTTAAATTAGCAGTGAAAACAAGAAAAAATCGAGTTAAAAAGGAAAGAGAGTCAAACTAAAGAAAAGGACTTCAGTCAAGTAAAATGAGACCTAACAAGTAATTATGAAAGAGCTTCGTCACAAAAGCTCATAGGGAGACATAGAACCTAACAAAAGACCAAACAACAAGCCGTAGATCTTCTCAAGTATCATAAATACCTTGAATCTTATGTAAGACCTTAACAACTACTTTAAGAGCAATCCTACTCTAAAGAGAAACCACAACGCTCCTTACTAATGAGAATTAACCAAAGACAATTGCTTAAAACTTTTGAAGTTAGCAGTAAAAACAGATCTTTGAATCATGACTCTGACAACAAATATAGAAAGAAACGTCCTCTTTGTAGGATTTTATTTCCCTTTTGCGGAGTAAAACAGCAAAATTATCTACAGCTTCAATGTACAATACAACAGAACAGCCTTGTCAAAGATGCTAAATTACTAATCAAAACTAAAAGCTTGAGCTTATGGATAACGGTCAATTTAATATTTTAACAGTCCTCTCATTTGTGGGATTGGAAAATTGTTGAAAGTCCATTGAGTAGAAATCAATAATAAGTAGGTAAGAAATAACATAACATATGTTCAATGAACACAACACAACCTTTTGCTCTAAACCATGATAAATCATGAAACAACCTAAAAACTTATGCGGGGTGAGTATGGTAAATTTAGTTATATTTTTACTTTAATACATAAAGCACATGGCTTAATGTTAGACAGAAAGAAAGAAAATTTCATCATTGATCTCAAATTCCTCTTTGAAATGAAGCTCACCAAACTTCATAACACAATACAGAAAACCCAACAAGGCAATACAGTGAGAACAAATGTCTTAGGACATCACATCATTTCTTTCCATAGACTTTGGAGTCTGTCTGAAGCTCTGCAAGCAAGGTGGGTAAAAATTGTCCCAATTCCCAACCAATCACAGAGTTTTCTGCTAGCAACCCCATATTACTTTTAATGATAAGCACAAACAATTCTTCATATAATCAGAAACTAGTAGGCAGATAACCCCAAATGTGCAATGCCACCGATCAAAGAAACCAAAACCAACAACAACATAAAAAATTGCTAAATTCAACATCCAATTCAGCTCCAAGCATTTCAAACATGAACAAACACGAATCATCAGATATAAAATACAAAGTACCATAAATCCACACACACAAAATGTTTTAGTGCTCCACCAAGCTACAATTGCAACCACTTTCTCTTCATCCTTGACATGTAATCAAACAGTTAAACCTCAAACAAAACAACCCCAAATGATTAGAACCAAAACCCAAAACCTAACCAACCCCCACCCCCCAACAACAACAAACAAACAAAAAAAAACGACAAATGCAGTCAATCGAAAGACAAATATTTTCTTCAAAGACATCAAATGAAACTACCTTGGGGGCATAAACCGGCGCTTAGTAAACTCCAAAAAAGTGGAAGAAACGCCATGGGCGGATCGGAGCTGAGCTTGCAAAAGACAGGAGAACATTTTGAACCCTAAAATTTGACAGAGGGAGAAAAGGGGATTTGGGGTTCAAGGAAAATGGCGATTGAATAATCAGCAGAGAGGAGCGAGAGTGGGTTTGTTTTGTTTTGTTTTTGTTTTGTTCTACCGCACGACCTCCTAGACAAAGCAACAGAGACAGACGGCAATTGGTGTTGTTTTATATATATATATATATATATAATTATGTTTTTATTTTTATCTTATCCGAGGTGGCTTAATTTGGTTTGGTTTTGAAAATAAATCCCCGCCCTTTTTTTAACAAAACGCAGCGTTTTGATATATATATGAAAGAAATCTTCCCACTCGCTATAATAAATGGCGCGTGATGAGTCGTGAAGCGGTTGGATGTGAATGGCGCGTGAATTGCACCACTCTAAAAACGCGTGCGTATAAAGCGCAAGTAAAGTTTAAACCCGCTAATGTATGTGTTATAATATAAAAGTCAGCGGCTTTCTATTTTCCCTCCCCGCTACGTTTTAATGCAACTATATGCTATACAGCATTCATTCAATAGAGATATCATGGTATTACTTTTCAATATATATTATATATATATATATTCGGGATATTAAATTAGAAAATTATTTCAAATAGTAAAATTGTTAGAAAATATTTATATAGCAACATTTTAGAGCCATCAATGATAGATTCTAAGTCTATCAACGTCTATCGTTGATAATTTTTAAATTTTACTATATTTGTAAATATTTTGATTCATTCTTTTATATTTAAAAAATAGTTCTATTAAATTTCACATTATTTTCAAAATATATATATTTTACTTTTCATTAATGTTTTTGATATTTTTATAAGTTTGGCATCGACATAAAAATTTTAAAAATGATGAAAAACAATCAACAAAATTGTGTTAATATTGATGTTAATGATAATTAACATGTTAATTTAGAACGGAGTAAAATATTATTTACTCATTCAAATTTTATTTAAATTTATATATATATATATATAAAAAGTACGAAGGTAGAAGGAACTTTTTTGGATAATTTTATCCTTATATATTTTTGTAATACTTATCTTAACCTTAAAAATGGGTATTAAATGTGTCATTAATAATACGCATTTAACCCTTCATTTTCCATTTATTAATAATACACGTTGAACTTTTCATTTCCTTTTCAAATACTAACAAAACTAGCAAAACAATTAACTTACAAAAACAGCAAAGCAATTAAGATATTATTACTCCACTCTATCAAAAAAAAACATGTAATCATCGGTGGAACCACGTAGGAGCCAGGGAGGTACATGTCCCCTCCTCTCTCTCGACTTGTCGTTTTTTGAGTGTTTAATATAAAGTTAAGTAATATCTACAAATATATGCATGTAAAATCAATATTATCGTCAAAATTTGAAGATGATATAGTGATAAGGGGGCACACACAGATTGTGTATATTGTGGATTCAATTCCTCCCCAAGCACTTTTTGAAATTTAATTTATTTTAAAATTGAATCTTTGTGTAGTGTGTAGCATTGTTGCCAAATGCCAATTGTCGTAGTTTTCATAACATACTTTTTTAATCTCTAACTTTCTAGAATCGGTGTATTTAGTTTTTGAGTTTTCAAATTGTACATTTTTAGTCCCAAAATTTTTAAGAATGGATTTAAAAGATCCCTAAAATATTTTTTATTTTCACTTTAAACAATTGTATGAATTTTTGAATAACAAAAATATGTTTAAAAAATAATTTTAGAGAGAAGAGCTAATCTTAAAAAAATAAAATAATAACCAAAAATTAATGCAGGACTTTTTAAACGTAGTTTTAAAAACTCACAGACTAGAAAAGTATATTTTGAAAATTTAGGGACCAAATAAATTTATTTTAAAAAACTCGGGAACTAAAAAGATATGTTTTGAAAATTGATAGACCAAATGCACGTATTAGAACTAAAAAGGTAATTTTTTCAAAAACAATTTAAGTTTAGAGTGTACAGTAGGTGTTGCGCTGTCTAAATAAATAATTTAAGTATTCTTAAAAAAAATAGGTTTTCTAAAAAAACAACCTTTTAACCTAAAATTTCTAGCCGTCATCCCAACAAAGATTTTAAAGAAGAAAAACTCATAAGCAATTTCTTTCAATCATAGATATTTTCTTAACATAAATTTCCACTTTCAAATCTCAGCTATTGAAAACGAATCATTCACTTTTTTTTTTTACGTAATTTTCAAATTTTTATTACTTAATATATATTTATTTTAATTAATTTCAAAATTAAAGGTACAAAATAATTTTTATTTGGGATATACATATCATACATAAACTTCAAATTCTTCTCGATCTTTTTAATTTTCATAATCGATGTAATAAAACATAATATTTTTATTATTAATACTTTTATAGAGTTAACTCTATATCAATATGGAGTGGAGAAAATTTAAAAGAAAAATAATAATAGAGACCACAAAGTCATCATCTTAAAAAAGGAAACATATCTCTAACTTTGATAGATTCTATGTACAAATCAATTTAAGAGAACTACCAGTGGATTCTCGTTTAAGAATTTAAATTTATGGATATAATGATAATATTCAAGATCAAATTTTTGGAACATATATACAACAAAGTCTTTGTTAGCCTCACAATCATATTTTTTTCATTGATGAAATTTAGATCAATTTCAAAACATGAAAATTCGTACAGAACAATGGTAATTTTTATTAAATTAGTTAATCCATAGAGCTATATTTTTTTTAACATTTCTTTATAATTTTTTATTACATAGCGTCTTCTTATACAAGATTTCTAGATCCGCCGCTAAAAATTTAATTAAAAGACGTCACTAGTTTCTTCTCTCGTCCTATTCTCCTCAATCCTTTGAACTCCATCCTCATCTTATATTTACTCCCTATAATTAATATCAATTATTTGCTTTTGTGGAAATGCGTTTTTAATTTCTTTTAGTTTTTTAATTTCGTAGATAAGTACACTTCAAATTCTAAGTTTTCTAACATATGAGATAAGAGAAATTTTTATAAATAAAAAAAATATATTTACAATTTATAGTAAAAAATTAAAAATTAAAAAATATATATACTTTGTACTTTGAAACTTTTTACTATAAAATATAAATATTTTTAAATATACTTTATCTTTAAAAAGGGCCATGTGATAACTATAAATTGAGTTTTGTGAAGGAAAGTTTCTATCAAAAAGAAAAATCGATTGTTATCAATTATGAAACTATTTCAACCTTTTATATAATAATGACAACAATTTAAAACATTTTTTTGAACTTATTCTAACATTCCTTCATGATAACTTCAATGTTTTAACATTAATATTTATAAATCTAGCTAAAACTATTTTTTTTATCGGTGTGAAATAGTTAGTTTTTAAGTTAAATATTGAATAATAATGAAATATCCATGATTTAATTAGTTTTATTTAAATTGGAATATAAAGAGCTATGAATATTAAAAAGTATGTTTATTTTGTTTGTATAAAGTTATTTTTAATCGAGAAAATTTCAATGTTTTTAAAAGTTAAAGATGTGTTTTTAACCTTTTAATAAAGTGAATAATTGAAATAACTATTTCGATGCCCTCTCTTTTAATATTGTTATTAATAATTAAAAAAAAAAACACAAAACAAAACAAAAAAAAACAAACTCTTACAATAAACTGAGCTATCAATATGAAATTAATTTACAACAAATAAATACACTAAATTAATAACAATATGGTTTTCACAATTGTAAAGGATTAGAAATTGTAGAATAAAAATATATTTTTGTACGGTTTTAATTATTATCTATTATATAATATCAAAATTATCATTTACTTAACGGTTTAAAATTGGTTTTGAAAATTTGTTAACATCTCTAGTTTTTTTCATTAAAAATATAGTTAGTATGGTAAACTAGTATACTTTGTTTTTGTTTTTGTAAAGGCTGCAAAGTAGTATTGGTTTAAAAATAGTGATAGGTTAGTTTAAATTTTAAGAACTATTTATTGGTTTCTTAAACAATAATTGGGTGAAAAATTATTTCATGGGAGATAAAAGTACATGTTTGGAAGTGATTTTAAAATTGTTAAAATCACTTTTATGTTTGGTTTGAAATAACTTCAAAACTCGCCTTTAAACATACAAAATAAATTTAATGTTTCATAAGTTTATTTTGAACATGAGACAATTGATTTTATTGTTATTAAATAATTATCAAACATGTCTGAAAATAGTTTAACAAATCAAGTAGAATAAATCAATCTCATTTATAAAATGGAAACAAAATAGGAACGTTGCATGAAAACACGTATTAAAGACTAGCTTTTCTAGACGTATCAATCGACATTGACATATTATTGATATTTTGATCTACGTTTCATAAAACTAAAATCTTGACGTTTCTGTTGATATCGATATTTTAAACCTTACATAGTCCATTTTTTATGGTTAAACTATATACTTAAAAGTACTCCTTTATATATATATATATGTTTAAATGTTATGATTAAAAGAATTGGAGTAATTTTTAGATGACTTGATAAAAAATTTGAATCAACACACAATTTTAAGTTACCATCAAAATATTTCATAATAGGGGTTACACATATTTTTTTCCTTTATAACCTAATTCGGTTTTTTTAAGTCTCATTGTCTGATTTGTTTTGATTTAGGCCACGTTTACGGAAGGTGTATCACAATAAATAAAAGGTAATTTGGAAAGTGGAACCTTTTTTTTTTTTACGTTTGTTAGTGTTTACTAGCATACCACATTCGTTTTGACAGATGGTCTACAGTTGAAAATTTATAATCAAGTAATGTAATTTGAATAACGAGCGTGAGGTGATCAATTGAATTATGTCTGAAAATTATGTCATGTTGTTGTCATTACCATTATTGTTAACTATTCCAGAGGAAAAAAAATATGAATTTTGACATATTTACTGTTATTGTTACTATTACCATTACGGTTTAACTCTCAGAGGTAAAGGTAACCATAACGGTAACAGTAAATTTGACAAAATTCTTAATCTTAGATAAATGCAATCAAAAGCAATCTAATTACATTTGCGATCGAGGTCCATTATGATTGATTTGTCAATAGAATTTGATTACACCAATTTTTGTTAAGAATTGGTAAACATGGCCTTAGTTTATATAATTACATTTTTAAGTACTAGTAACAAATAGCTTATAAAAGCTAGTCCTAATTCATATAAAATTTAGATAGTTTAGGCCCCATTTGGTAACCATTTTTTTTTTTGTTTTCAATTTTTTTTCTTCGTTATTTACTTGTCACCAATGGTTTAAAAAACCAGAGTTACATTTTGGGAACTAAAAAAAAAATAGCTTTCAAAAAATTGTGTTTGTTTTTTAAATTTGGCTAAGAATTCAACCATTGTACTTTAGAAAGATGCAATCATTGTAAGAAAGGTAAATGAAATAGACTTAATTTTCAAAAACAAAAATAAAAAACCAAATGATTATCAAACGGGGCCTTAGTTATCCTCCGGATTAATTTATTTTGAAAAATTAACTTATCAAAGCTAGTCCTAGTCCTACTTTTACCAGTGTGTTTCATTATTTTGATACCTATACTTAAAATATTGGACAAATATCATTTTATACCCATGAACTTTAGGAGTTGTTTCATTAAACACTAGACTAATAATTGTATCAATTTAAATCCTGAACTTTTTGGGTTGTATTAATTTGAGTTCTAAACTAATAATTATATCAATTTAAACCAAGATTTTTCACAAATATATCAATTTAAATCTTGAGCTTTCATAAGTGTATATATTTACATCATCCATTATGTTTTATTTGGATAAACATCGGGTGAGACTTATAATTATATCAATTAAATCTCTATATTTACAAAAGCGAATTAATTTAGACTCTCAGTTAAGATCTATTTGAAAATTGTCCATTTAAATTATAATAATCATTTTGTTAAATTTACATTTGTAGAAATCTACACATGTATAGGAATTTATGCCTCGACGATTCTCAAACATAATCCTAATAAAGGTACTAAATCGATCCAATTATAACAATTTATAAGTTTATTGAAAAAAAAATAAATATTTTGGATGATATTTTAAAACTAAAACTAAATCTAGAGGAAAGTATAAATTGATACACTTGTGAAAGTTTAGGGTTTAAATCGACATACGTATGAAAGTTCAGGGTTTAAATTTACATGATTATTAGTTTGGAGTTTAAATTGATACATCATCAAAAATTTAAGTTTGAAATGATGCAACCCCAAATTCAAACGTATAAATTGATATTGTCCTAAAATATATTCATCAATCTAAGTATTTTTTTTTAAAAAAAAAAGTCAATAAAAATTTTATAATTTTAACCATTTAATTTAAACACAATAAATAAAAAAATCAATTACCATCTAAAAAATCAATGGTTTGATCTCCATTTTATATAAGTAGTAAACTCGTAAAAAAAAATAAGTTTAGTGGAGTAAACATGACACCCTCCAGTATATGAATTTGAACTAAAACATTAGTTTGAAAATAATGTTGTATTAATTAATTTACGAACATATTTTATGTTAAAACATTTTACAATACCAAATCATTTATAATATATTATATTCTACATATTTTAATTTAACAAAATTGAATTGAATTTATAATATGAAATATTATATTTATTAAAATTATAAAATTTTCTTAATATAAATCTACGTTTTAAATTTTCAAAGTCAGAATATAGTACAATAAAAACATAAAATATAGACATCGTTTAGTTTTTGGTTTTTTGTTTTTGAAATTAAAAGTCTGTAGACACTGCTTTATCATCCAATTTTTTTCTTTTTGTTATCTACATTTTATTAAGGTTAAAGAAATCAGGCCAAATTTTGAGAACAAAAATTTAGCTTTTAAAAAGTAGTTTTTGGAATTTGAAATTTAGCTAAAAATTCAACTATTATAGTTTTGAAATATTCAAATCATTGTAAGAAATGGGGAGGAAATAGACTTAATTTTCAAAAACCAAAATAAAAAAGAAATTGTTACCAAACAAGACCATTTTCAATAGTTGCATTAATTGAACAATAAAATTTGAAAATAGTTTTTTAAAAAAAAGTTATTTTCAAGTAAAGAAAAATGAACTAACTTATTTATAAATATAGGACAATGTCACTATCTATCGTCCACTAATAAATATCTATTACGGTCTATCGCGTTATGCCACTAATAGACAGTGATATTTTGCATATATGAAAGTATTTTCAACAATTTTACTATTTAAAACAATTACCCTTTAAAAAAAACATACATTATATACACGTGTGAATAAAATCAATAAATATAAATACATAAAACATAATTCAAATTGACTACCGAACACACTTATTTTGAGACTTTTCTTTTATTAATTATAAATTTGGTACCTATAATTTTAGAGAAAGTTAGAATTTAATCACTCTAATTTTAAAAATTAGAATGTAGTCTATATGATTTGATAAAACATCATAAATAGTTCTCCTTAATTAAGACCTTACAAATAATCTCTATGGTAAAAACTATATACCTATATATGAATGATTTATTAAACATAAATGTTAGATTCTATTTATAAATTATAGGGACTAAATTCATTTTTTTAAAATTGTAGGGACAATTATTTATTTATTAATTATTATTATTATTATTATTATTTTGTTTAAGTAAAAATGTTTTGATGCAAAGGATGGCAATGATGAATGGATGGAAAGGTGTGGTGTTGGATGGTAACAGAACAAAGACAAAGCTTCAAAAGAAGGACTGTACTTAATAACAGACAATATTAAAGAGACAAAAACATTGCTTTCTTCGACACTCGGACCACTACCGGCGACCTCATCGCCCGGATGTCTCTCCTGAGGTGACACTATTCTTATTCAATGTGCTTTGGGTGAAAAGGTCATTTTCACACCCTTTTATCCTACCCAATCCCCATCGATCCCGAACCTGAACCCAACATATTTCTTTATGTTGGGTTCGATTTCAAATATAGCGTCTACAACAACTTTGATTAAATTACAAGTTTAAGCTTTCAACCAAACATCATTTACCTTCGCATGAATATTCAAATATGGTCACTTAATCTAAGGTAATTGGAGATTTTTAAAAGTGGCATAAAGTGGAAGTTTGAGAGACGAAAGTGTGCTAAGGTTTTTTGAAGACAAAGGTGGAGTATGTTGCAAAGAGTGAGTATCATGAGAGGAGTGATAACCAGAAAACTAGGTGAAGAGAGAGTTAGCGGGTACGAGAGCGAGAGCAAGATAGTTAACAAGAGCAAAACCAAGATGTTAAGGGACAGAAAGTAAGATATTCACAAAAAATGAGAACAGAAGCAATATGATTGGTAAGAGAAGAATAACGAAAAGACCAGGTGAAGAGAAAAAGTTTGAGTGAGCACAAGATCGACAAGATAGTTAGCGAGAATTTGAGTGGATGCTAGAGTGAGAACGAGAAGAAAATGGAGCACTTCTCTTGCCTTTTAGTTGCAAGAAGTCAAGAAATAAGTCATATCGTGCAACCCAACATTGACAAAATAACGCAGTGTTATGAAGATGTAATTGAATAAAGACAACAAAATGTCATCTTCGGTGATAATCCTCCAACTTTTCGATTTTTTTACCAATATTTTTATAAAACCACTCTATTTAAGCACTTAATCCTAATTTTGCACATTAAATTTCAAATTTAAAGGTTGAAAACATAAAATTTGAATTTTGCTTCCAATATTTCTCCTATTCGGATGATAGAATTCAGAAACCAATTATAAAAAACGAATATGTATTTAATATGGGCTTGCCTTTCCAACTCTCTCGTTATCATCTATGAGCAAATTGAACAATAAAGATCTTGAAGAGAAATATATCGCAAAAAGGTTGAGTTTTCTTGGACCTCGGTCTCTCATCAATGTTGTATCTTGTGGAAAGGCAAAAATTTGTTCTTCCTTTTGACGCTCGGAACATTCGATCTTGTGTTCATTGATCACCCATTTGAAAAGGAAAATTTTCATTCAGACATTTATAAGATGGGTTTGAAATACATTTTCAAGTGTTTAATTTAAAAAGTAAGTTGTTTTTTTTTAAAAAAATAGAATGTTTGGCAAACCCCACAAAATAACTTTTGAAATGTATTCTAAACAGTTTTGATCGAAAGTGTTTAAATAAAAATGATTTTTTTTATTAAATTAATCCTAATGGGCCCTTATTGTCTACTTACTTGGAGCACAACTCTAATAACTTCGTAGATAGAACAAGATAACCAATATTTTCTTGCATTTACTTCTATCGCTAAGTTAGTTTAAATTGACTTCATAGACTATGATACAGTATTAGATAATATAAGATTCTATCTCAAACCAATTGACGATGAAAGAAGTAATTCGTGTTTCTAATAAATATAGTGGAATTCCTCGACTTTTTCAATGTGAAATCCTCAATAGAGTTTCAACATATCTTTTTTTATATCTCAACCCTATCTAATATGAACCACATAGGAGTTGAAAATTAGGAACCCTTCGGTTATTTAATCTCCTAATAACAAATTCTAAAACCCCCAAAATTGATTCAACATAATTCTCCGTGAAGAGTTAAAGAAGGTTACCTTGTGATCGAAGACCATGAGGTAAGGAGAACTACTTCCCTACTCAAGGTATGAACACTTCACAAGTAAAGTGACCAACCTTACCTAAAAGTTTAAACATGCAACCCTTGATAAAAAAAAATTGTAAAGAAAGATGATGAATCTTTGTCATCAACACGGGAGAATATCATTCCCAAAACTCGAAATGTTTTGATTGTATAATCTAATCATCAGGTTTTAGATAGTCTCACAAAACCCAAATGTGTGTCACATCATTGATCTTAATACAATGACAAAAAAAAAAAAAAAAAAAAAAAAAAAAAAAAAAAAAAAAAAAAAACTTGTGTAATTAGTTTTATAAAGGATAAAATTGGAAATAATTAAACTATATTTAAATTATTAAAGAAAACATAAATAATAACTTTGAAGCCTAGGCGGTTCATATCACTATCTTTATCATTCTAATTTTTATCATGACTGTAAATAATTCGTTTTCATCAACCCTTTAAACACTCATGATTTGACCTCCACAATTCATGTTCAAGATATACATAACAAAACAATATAAATGTTAAATATAACTCAGTTATTGGACTCCACATAATAATAGACATATTACACAGCAAGTTAAAATAGATCACATTGATTGTTTTTGTTAATATGAATAGCTAAGGTTGCATATTCCTGCAATGGTATCATATCTCTTTCAAAAAAGGAGACAAAAAGAATGACTATACAAGAACACATCTAAACAACGATGTTGAGAAAAGAATACATAAAATTTAATTGACATTAGAAACCAATAAATGTGAACAGTTGGATCAAGTTGCTTACCACCCTGAATGAAGCCTACTGTGGAACATGCACTCAGATGAGAATTAAAATGCTTCAGGAACGGAGTTCATTGTCGGAATCCTCTGGCGTTTCTCCACATATGATGATGGAAACCAACCAGCTTTACCTTTACATTCTCCTTCTGACCACCCTGTAGGGCTCACCTGCATATATAATAGATTCCACGGGTTTTACTTTCCCAGATTCCTTTGGGAGCGTAAATTTAAAAGCTGGAGGACATGGAATAGGTTAACTGTTCAAGACTACTTTTCATCTCCAAAATCATAAGGAGCAAAAAACTTAATCACAAGTCTGTATTTTAGGATGGAAAACAATAATAATAATAATAATAAATCATCTAATGCAAGTAGATTAACACAGAAAAACAAAGATTGGATAGCCATTTCTTTCTTGTTGGAGAAAGATTTGTCTTGATTATCACGTCTCAACCAAAGGCGATATCAGAATAATACCATTTTGCTTTAACATTTCAACAAATGTTTAAGATAGAGTTCGCATAACAAATGTGTTGTCCTAACTTGACAGCCTAACAGAACATATGCCATCATTAAATTGCATGGACTAAGGTGTTCTAGCATAACAAATTGTATTTAACTTCTTTTTTATGTAATATTTTTTCTCAAAATAACATCTTTGGCTGTGTCTTATTTCCATTAAGAATACTAATAACTCAACACCGCCAATCCATGACAAAGAACCAAATTTGGAAAACCATCTAAATGAGCGAGAAGTGAGAGCATCAACACTATTTCAACAAACATATTATCCACTCTTATAATCAAAGAGAAGCTACACTGAGGGACCAAACTTTTACTATATGATAATTTTGAGGAGTTTTTAAATTTATGATCTGGTCTATCCAGTACACCATCAATCCATGATGCTCTTAGACCATAACAATTACCGAATGTCCATATTGCTCAAAATTGGAAACATCACAACCATTGACAAATTAATAAATAAAGAACACCCTAGCAACCTTTAGTTCTGCACATTACACATTGAATAAGAGAAAGCATAATAAAAGTCGAGCATATTTAAGATCCAAACTAATAATTTGATTAACTGGTATTAGCTCATAGAAACTGGTGACCAACAAGAAGATGAAGTTACGTGACAATTTTCTGTCACTGGATCATTTGAATAGACAAGATAGAGGACAAAAACTGATAATGGAGAACTAACACTATAGAACTAAGTACTAACGCCAGGTTTCTGAAGAAAAAAAAAGCAATTATGTCCTCTGCTTCATAAATCTTTCTACTCACAGGTTATGATATTTCTACAAACTTGAAAACAAACAAATTGAGAAAATTGTCCCAAGGAAATAAGTACCTTTCGTACAACGACATAGTCACCAACAGACAAGCTCAGTTCTTTCTCAGACTCAGCATTAAAAGAATGCACCGCCTGCAGAAATTACAAAAGATTTATAAATCGTGAGCAATTAAGAAAACTGCATATCTAAGGGCCATTCTAGGGAAAAAGAAAATTGAGGTTATATTAGGGAAAGTGAGAGCTGAAGGTTTAGCAAAGTCCGACTCAAGCGAACCAATTATTAGAAAGTTTTGATTAACCAGAACAAAAGGACAGAGATTGTTGATATTGCAAAATGTTAGTTATATCTCCATCAGGCTTATCACCTAATAGGTCACTGCAGAACACATGTCAACTCTTGTTTGAGAAAATGGGACCAATGTCACTCCTTCCATAATGACTTTTGTTTCCCCACAAACATTGACTTTTGACTTCTTATTTCTAATTTTCTCCATCAAAATCAAAGGAGTAGTCACGCCATAGTAAGACAGCTAAAAGAACTAGCCAAATGATTTGACTGTGACTTGCAAATCATATGATCCCAGATATAATAATTGGGTAGTCAGCACAAGTTTAAAGCACTCAAATCTCCCTACTTCAATCATCCTCTTTGTGGCTGTAAACCAGTAACTTGGAAAGGCATCGTGGAGCAATTCAAGAACCAAGTTCACATTAAAGGAACTATACAATGAAGAAAGTGGTGCTAAAATAGGTAAAGTATTGACGCAGCACCGGCCCTAGAAACAAACTGTGTTTCTCCTTCACATGGTAGAAGATAGAAAGAGTAGTTGAAAAATAAAATAAAAAGTGGATGGTTCAAACAGTCGCACTAATGGTTCGTGAGGAGCATACTTCAGCCAGAAAGAATGATGATTTCGTTGAGTGGTTTTCTGATGAGATCAAAGGGGGCGCTGATTCTTTTCGTTGTTTCTCTGTGACCATCTGAACAAAATAACAAAACAACACATAAGTTAATTAGGGTGGTAGATGTTGCAAAAGTTACAAGAGAAACTAACCTCTGTTTCAACCTCCCCAAGGATAGCAGCTACTCTAAGATGATACGTCTTTTCCCCTTCAACCTTCAAAAACAATAGCATCATATTCATAGTTGATATCAAACTCATCGCAGTACTCCAATCATAAAATTAACATATATCAACTAATTACTGTATGCTTTGCATTATATTTTGTCCAATTAAAATCAGATCCAAACCCACCATTGCAACTAGCCTCTGCAAAGTAAGTCTCTGTTGCTGAGCGTCAACAGCAGCTAACGCAGCTGAAGCTTCTTTCCCAAGAACTGCCATGTTTGCTTTAAGTTCCTGCATTTTTGCTTCTGAAGCATGTAGCTTTGCAACATTTTCAGGGTTAGAAAATTCCCTCACGCGTGCTCGTCTTCTGGAAATTTCTGCTGCCTGAATAATAATTGAGAAGACAACATAATTTACAAACTTATATATTTTCAAATACAAGAAACAGTCAAACGTGAAAGTCCATAGAAGGAAAAAGAATAATAAAAGTGAGTCTGCTTCTGCATATTACTGATGAATAAGATGAAAATTTTTAGTACCAGTGATTCTGCTTCCTGTCTCATACGGCTATAACGTTGAGCAAGATGTCGAGCATCTTCTAGAGGTGGACCAGTAATCATAGCTCTCAAGGGATCTAAAATCTGAAAAGTCAACCAGTTCCATGTTAAATTAATTGTTAATTAAATATAAAAACATAAACAAAAGAGAAGGAGGGGGGAATAAGCCAGTCCCAACCATGACAGTTTCATTTTGGATGTTATTTACATCAATTTAAATATTAAAAATATTAAAATAATAATGACAACCACAAATTTTACAGAATTGTAGCTTCTCATTCAGCTAATAAACTGATATTGGATATATGGTGAGATGGTCCAAAAGATTTGAAAGGGCTGACATAAAAGTATGCCTGAGTTATTATGGATGCTTCTGAGCAACATCAGAGCGATCCCGTTTCCATATACTTGAGAGATTTAAATTTATTAAGTGGGAGAGACAAATAGAAGATATATTACGATTGCTGAAATTATATTACCATCCTTAACTTGTCAACGTAGGTAGGGGGAAAAAAAATCAAGAACACATTTAACAAAATTGGCAGATGTTAAGTTTCTGTGCAACGATGCAACTTCAAACACAATAGGTTAAACAGCATTCGCACCAACCTGTGAAGATAAAAGCTTGATCAAGTCCTCCTGTTCCTTCTCCACATGCTTACGAGCATCGCCATATATGGATGAAGCCTTTGCCAATATATTTTCATTGATATTATTAGCTCCATAGTTGCAACAATCCTCAGATAACTTGTTACCTGACAAACACGGGGATTAAATATTTAGAAAAACATGAAAGCAATTTTGATAAAGTTGAGTTAATAGAATTTTCCAACATAAGGGTGATACATCAAATCTTGTATTTTACAATCACGTGATGTGATCAAAACATAATGTCATTGCAGAACTTTTACCTGTCTCAATATGCCTATAACCTATGGCTATAAATGCTTCTCCAGCTTTAACAATATCTTTTTGGAAATCCTAAAGAAAGAAAGAAAATCCCCAAATTAGGTGGCAGTCCTTTTATTCTAGATAATTGATATTAGAAATATCACATCCAAAAAGCTGAGACGAAATTTCCACACAACAAGACAATGCCCTAAACTTTGTAACTTATCATAAAACTTCTCTTATGAAAAAATGGTTTCAATTAAACTCACTAGAAATATTAGAAAAACATCGAAGTGTCATGTGACACATTTGAGATCATCTAACAATAAATAACTTGAAGTAGATTTTTCTTTCTTTCTTTCTTTTTTTTTTTTTTTTTTTTTGGGGGGGGGCGGGGCGGGGCCTTTAAAACTACCAAAGATGAATTATGGAAAAAACAACCCTGCCTATCTATAAGATGAGAAATACTAAATTTTGGAAGGAAGAGTAAATTCACACCAAGAGAAAGCTGTGAAAAGAACCAGCTCAAGAAAAGACCCGAAAGTAGAATTTTTTTTGTTTGATACACCGTTCTAACCACTATGGGTTGGCCTAAGGTCAATAGAGTCATGTAAATAATAAAGGACTAGAGGGAATGAGTTTAAACCACAATGGCAACCAACCTAAGATTCTAACTTGAGCGTCGGTGGACTTGGCTCAACACCACACTGGTGTTCATAGTTGTATATTTTTGCAGGATTTTGGGGCCACTCCTCCTCGAGAAGACAAATTTACCATTGGTGTGATTTTTGGTATCAACACTCACCCTAATCCAAAAAATTGGAGGGGAACAAGGATGAAGGTCATCCTGACCCTATCAACCATCATTCCTGTCAATCTAATTGCGTTGTTTTATGCATTATGTGGCATATTATAATGGTTCAGACTGTAAGTCAACATGAAGCAAACTAATTAATCAAATTACTTCGATTAAAAGTATACTACACTAAACCGGCATACACCCCAGATAGAGATGCTCCCAGGGGTTTCAGACAGATGACCTCTCACGTGCAAGGTTCATTTCCAATCCTCGTAATTTCCTCTCAACTCAACAAGCCATCCATGCCCAAGATACGTAGCTTGCATCAAAATAAGTATCTTTTATACATATCAAATCATAGCAAAGATACTCGGGTGCCTATCAACTTTATAACAAACCCTCCAGTTGTCTAAGGGTTACATGAAGCCATTGTTCTCCACAGATACCAGATCTCTACTTCACTTTGTCTTCACATTAAAAACTGGCCAAGCATCATCTTATTAATTAACATCATTAAAAGGGGAATTTGCAAAAGATTAATACCATATTCACGGAAGCACGACCAACAATTGACAATAAATAAACCATATCAATTATTTTATAACAGAGAGGCATCAAAATTCAATGTGAACACTAATAAATCATTATTAAGAAAGAGCGTGTGACACGTTACCCTTCCTGCACGAGTTGATCGGTAAAATTTCTCTAGTTGCTGATGTCTCTGCATCTCAACCTCATCTATCACCATCACATCCGAACTCTCATAGCCGGACCCACCAAATTGCTTTATTACAGCCTGAAGTACAAAAAGTAGATTTTAAAAAAAGAAAAAAAGAAAAAGAAAAAAAAATGTCTTTTAGACTTCATATTCTCTGCTATTCTTTCCACAAGGCAATTACGAAACATGAGATGATGATTAAGTCCCATAAAAGCAAATGTCCTTTTACCCAGCTAAATTAAAGATGTAAGAACCTTATAAGGAAGGAATCAACATTCTTTCAAGTTCTTTTGAGTTTTGACCACTGTAACCAAATAAATAAACTTCAAAACATTTGTTAATTTGGTTCTTGCCTCGTGATAGTCATATCTTCCTAACATGGAAAACATTTAAACCATTGTTCAATATGCTTACTTTCAGAACAAAAAACAGGGTTCAAACCATAGTGCATTGGCTGCATGCGTACATCAAAAAAGTAAACATGTCAATAATTTGCATCTAACTAAGCCAACCAAATAATGGGACGAAAACAGAACAGAAGTTTCATACTTGGAATCAGCATGTTTCCCTCTAAGTTCCAATATGGAAAAATAACTCCACCAAAATTATCAAATGGAACTGCCAATTACCATACAGGAAAGATGAAAGATCGAAAAGGGAAAATAAAAATACAGCATCTTCAACAGTTACTGAGAAAAACGGACAATTAAATCAATGAAGTTAAAGTTTAGAACGGGATGCTAACTATCCTGAAAAGAAACAGTACCACTATGATAACTCATTGACTTTTACTTTCCTCCCCTTTACCAAGGAAAATGAGAAGATCAATCACACTAACCTTTCTTCCCCCAACGAAAAATTGAACCATAAACCAGCTTTGGATCTTAACCAATGAGATCAGAAACTGAAATACAAGGTAATTTTCAAGTCACCTGCTGTTGCTTTGCAACTTGAACCTTGAGCTTGCTGGCTTGCTTTCTGAGCGCATCCATGGCAAAATTCCCCGGCGCCTCACCCTCTTGGAATCAGAAACGATTAAATCCAACGGGAAAAAGGCTTACAGCGGTGGAAACTATGAGTTCAACACTCGGTGGTTCGTCGCTCGTCAAAGATCTGCGAGCCTCCCCACCAGCTAGCTCTGGACCTTTGCTCTTGCTCGTTGAAGCTTCTTCCTGCTGAGCCTTTATCTGCTGGCTCCAATTGTATGATAACACCGCGTCCTTTCTCCGTCGCCGTCTGATTTTTATGCACATTAAATAATCGGACGGGTAAGAGTAAAATAATGATTTGGGTGGAAATGTCTATTTAGCCCATAGGGATGGGATCCACGGGTTCTGCCTAAATGATTAGACGGGAAATGGAAGAGGGAGCAGAGAGAATTTTCTCAGTTGCCTAAATTATATATATCTAATTTTTGTTATATTTATTTTCATATAAAGTTGTATATATACATAACTCGTTGTTCACGGTGAGTTGAAATATAAAAGAACTATATATAAAAACCATTTTTTATAATAATGTATACATGTAGTTAATTAATTATATATAATTTTTTATTAATTATATATAATTTTTTATCTCATACATATGTATGTGTGTGTCTTATTAAGTAGATATTATGATATATCGTTATAATATTTTAATTTTAATTTTTAGAAATAATGAAATTAAACATTTTAATCATATATTTGTCAAAGATATGTAACTATTTAAGTAAACCTCTCTATATATATGATTTAAGTTAATTATTATTTTTCTTTTTTGTAAAAAAAATCATCGCGGCGAAACTAATCCCCACAAATAGTCATCCTCGACCCCGCCCCGCCCCGTGGACATCTCTACCTTTAGGGGTGTTTCCTTACCACTTGAGTTGGTAAAATATACCATTAGATATTTTGTCTACTAACTTTAAATATCGGTAAAGTTAAGTTGGAATATTTTACCAATTCATCCCAACACTCACTTCTTCCAATATTTTCAATGATTCTACAGATTTGCCACTAGCGATGACTAGCTTGCCACATTTTCGGCTTCAACAACCACCTTCTATATAAAACTATGGCAACTAACTCTAACGATCACATTCGCATGACCAACTCCGACGACCAATTTCAGGCTTTCACAACCACCTCTGGCAATGAACTCCGATGACCAATTCCGACAACCACCTTTATGCGACCAACTTTAGGCTTCAACAATCACCTCTGGCTACAAAACTCTGATGAAAGTCACCCTTGATGATCAGATTTGACGACCACCCTCGCACAACCAACTTCGATCAAAATCATCGATTTTTACTTAATTGAATTCACATATCAAATGAGTGTTAAGAATATTTGGAAAAGTATACATGTAGTTGAAAAGTATGTAACAAACAAGAAAACCCATAAAATCAAGATTTTTTTAGCAAGAATTAGTGACAAATTTTGAGACTTGTTCTCTAATGATCCTCCAAATTCGGAGGAATTGAAAGTGAAATTGTTGAAGAAATGTGGTAGTAGTTCGTTAGCTACTAAGATGATGGGGGAGATTCAATTCAAAAAAGTTATTGATCAAAGAAAAATCAAAGCAACAACCGGAAGAAGAGAAAAAAATATTCATTGAAAAAAATTAGGAATGAAAAAAATTGTTTCTCTTTGATTCCCCATTTTATTTAGTCATCTTCCTATAAGAAACGTAGTGGGTTAATTATTGTTCATTACCAAAAAAATAAAAACTTAAAAAAAATAAAAGAAAAAACCGCAAACCATGTTTTATTCAAATAGAATTTTGAATAAAAAAAAAGTTTTAAAACAAAATAATAAAATCAGATTATTTAAGTCCTGTTTGGTAACCATTTCATTTTTTGTTTTTGGTTTTTGAAAATCAAGCTTATTTCCCTTCCATTTATTACAATGATTTGCATGTGTTCTTAAGTACAATGATTGAATCATTAGCCAAATTTAAAAAACAAATACAAGTTTTTAAAAACTCATTTTTCTAGCTTTCAAAAATTGACTTGATTGTTTAAATTACTAGTAAAAAATAGATAACAAATGAAAAAAATTTGGAGACGTAAGTAGTGTTTATAGGCTTAATTTTCAAAAACCAAAAATAAAAATTGAAATGGTTACCAAGTGGAGTCTTATAGTTCAAAATTTTGGATTAGATACCTCAGACATATGAATTCAATTTTGCCCCACAAACATATGAACTCAGACCAAATAAATTTGCACCCCAAACACAGACCTATGAACTTCATAAACATATGTACTCCACATACATTTGAGCTCTAGACATCATATCTCAATTCAGTGGCTCAAACAGGCCCTTTAAAGTTGTACTAAAAAAATAGTACAATCTTAAAAAAACTAATTTAGGACATGTGCATCGCACGTGGTTAAAAATCTTTAAAATATAAAATTTTAAATGAATATGGTTTTAAATAAATTTAAATAGTGAATTTTTTACATTAAAGTTAAAAGTAATAAAAAAGATAATAGGGAAAATTAAAAAGATATTGTTCTTTTAGAAACTATTTAGGAAAATATTGTTGTTTTTAAACTATTTGTAAAAATATTGTTTTTTTTTTTTAAATAAGTCAAGGGTTCAAAATTCGACCAAGGTAGGTCAAATTTTGAACCATCAACCTTGCCCTTTCGCTTTTCCAAGGTTTCCATTATTATTTTGAGAGAGAGCGACAATATGAGAGAGATTATGAGAGAGAGCGAGATTTTGAGAGGTTTCCATAATTTTCAGAGAGAGCGAGAGCGAGAGAGATAGCGAGATTTTGATAGAGAGCAAGAGTACACTCCAATTTTTGGGTCATCCGTACAAATGTCCCTTTTTTTTTCTTTTTTAATTATTACACATTGACCTTCTTCTTTCTTCCTTTTTTTTTTTTCATTTTATAAAAACAAATTCTAAAAATATTTTATTGTTTTATTTAAACTCTAAAAAGAATAAATTAAGAAAAAATAATCTCATAAAAATAAAAGAGAGAGAGCAAGATTTTGAGAGCGAGAGCGAGAGTACACTTCAATTTTTGGGTCATCCGTACAAGTTTCCCTTTTTCTTTTATTTTTTAATTATTACACATTGTCCTTCTTCTTTCTTTCTTCTTTTTTTTTTTAATTTCTCCATTTTATAAAAACAATTTCTAAACATATTTTTTCTTTTTCGTTATTAAATTTCTAAAAGAAATAAATAAAAAAATAATCATCCTCATAAAATAAAAGATTAACATCTCATTTATATAAAAATAATACAAAAACGATGTGTCCCATCAAGGCGGACGTCGTCGAATTTCGAGCTGGTTGTCGTCGTCGACTTCGAACTTGAGGTTGCTCGGGTTCTTCTTGATGTTGCTCTGGTACCTCTGCAGGCACTTCATAATATAAATATTCATTATGCTCTCCACGACCCCAACCATGTTCATACACGTATGAAGACAAAAAGACCAACCTCTGAGTCATAATGTCTTGAACCAAATGTTGGCATCATCATCATCAGACTAACATAATCAGTTTGACTCTGCGTCTGCATCATAAGGGACAACTCTTCCATATTATGTGCAACCTCATCAAATTCATCCTCTTCCCGAACATGTCCTCTACGTCTAGGAGCTAGTGGAGGAACAATAGGTTGATCGTACATATAATGAATTTCCTCCATATAGCTTTGGTTGTCACTACATATAGCAAGAAACTGGTTCAGATCATTCGCAACCTCACGGAGTCTACTGTTGTTCGATCTCTGTGAATTATAAAACAATTAAACAATATTTAAAATAAATTTAAATTAAAAATAATTAGATAATATTCATTCATTTACCAGATGACCCACAACTGCTCCCGGACGAGTGACGTAGCGCCTTGTGATATTATTATACCAATGAATATATTATAGAGTGACATATGTGTCAAACTGTTCAAGAGAAACTCCCACTGCAATAAACATTGCATGATAGTGTCATCGCACTACCAAATGTGCAACTTTTTCGGACCAATCTCCAATCCTTAGGTCAATATCATGCAGTATGGGTTCAGTATTACAAGACGATGGGACATCCTGCTGAAAATCGGATTGTCTTATCATCATGTCAGGAAGATGCCACTCACCAATGTGAAAACATATGAAAGGACTCATCGTCCGCCATATGTTTTGACCATTCGTACAAAAATTAGGCAAAGTATGCATAATAATTTTGTACGGCTCCCAGATAACCTGAAACACAAAATATTATATTAGAGAATATTAAAGACAAATACAGTAAAAATGTGTATAAAATAATCAATTAGTTTCAACGAAACATGAGAATAAATATTTAAATATACTTAAATATATAAAGATGATTGTTGTATAAAAATTAATTTAATATTTGATATTAGATTAATTAAAATTTAATTTATGAAAATAAAATTTTGAATTAAAATGATTTAAAATCATTTTTGGTTTTTTTAAAAAAAATGGAAAAACGTTTGTATGTTGCACAAAAATGGAAAATAGGATTTTTCTATTATCATCATCTTTATGCTCACACAAAAAGCATTATCTTTTCTACTTTGATTCTCCAAGCATGAGCTGCAAGCCATGCACTCCATCTCTTTGCATGTTTATCAAATATATATAAAGAAGATTGGAGTTATTGAAGAGGAGGATAATACCGAATTTCGAGAGAAATTTTTCTGAAGAAGAAGCTGTCTTCTTTAGTCAGGCTGCTGTGAGTTTATCTGGTTTCTTCACATCTTCAAGCTGTTCTTGAGTCCCACAACTCTGCCTAAAGCTCCAATAGCATAGTAGAGAAGGCTTTGAAGTGGTTCATGTTGATAACAAGTGAAGACAACAGCTGAACAGGCATTTTCTTAAAGAGTTCATCAAAGGTATGTTCATAAAACCCACTTTTTTAGAAGAGCATGCTTAAGTTTTTGCTAAAATTAGTGAATTAGAAAGCTTATGGATCCTTGATACTTCCGCTGTATGTTGTTTTACTCTTTCATATGCTGTGAAGATCACAATACTACATGGAGGTTGTAATGATGGGAAAGAACAAGCAGAAAAGTGCAGTGGACCTTAAACGTTTTAAGGACGTTCAGAACATAAAGTACTTGTAAGAGTAAGAAAATATGTAGAGGAAGTAAAACGAATCATTAAGCATTCTAATTCATCAATTTGGTTTTGAATAAAGCATGCTCATAAACTAACAAGAGGGTTTCATGACATACCTTTGAAGAAACACTAATCTTGAATCTCAATTGCAATCTCCTTGAAATAAGTTCATGAACCACCTCAAGGCCTTCCCTACTATCCTCTTGATGCCTTGGATTAACTTGTTGGTAGAGATATCCACGGGGTGGGGAAGGGTTTCAAGACATACCTCTTGCAGAACTTCTTCAAAGCTCCTTCTCCAGCTGCTATCTTCTTCAAATCTTGTTGCAGACCACCTCAAGATCTTTCCCATTATTCTCTTGGTGCTGCTAGATTGAGTTTGTGGAACTCAAAAACAGATTGAATCAAGGATGAAGGAGAAATGCTACTGCAGTAATCTTGTTAAAAAAAACCATTTCCTCAACTCGAATTTTTCTCTTAAATTCTCTATGGATTGTATGCTCGATTTTCATCCAATCTCTTCATTATATTACAGATCAACATGCAAAGAAAGAGATTGCACGAGTTGTACTCATGTTTGGAGAAGACAAGGCAAACAAGAAAAAAGCTTTTGTGTGAGAAACTTAGGAGATGGATAATAGAAAACCCAATTTTTCCATTTGTGTTTTGTTTTTTCCTCTTTTTCAATTTATATTTCCAAAAATTCATTTGATTTTTAAAAACTAAAAAATAAATTAATTTTAAATAAAATTTAATTAATTTAATATCAAATATTAAATTAATTTTAGCACATATCTATCTTTATATATTTAAATCATATTTAAATATATAAATTCTCCTATTCTGTTTAATTCTCAAAATTAAACACGTAATTATATCTCATATAATTACTAATTCCCTTAATTCTAATTTGAACGTTTCAGATTAACTTGTCACGCTACTCTAGAGCTAATCCATTACGAGCTAGTAGAGGGACCTCGCGGACCTACAGATCATGGGTTCCAATAATTCGAGATTAATTGGCTAAACTCATTAGACCAGACTAATCCACATTCATTAACCAATGGATCACTCCAATAAAACCCATAATTGCACTCCCCTCACTATAGATATATTATGTGCACATGATTTAACCATAATCAACAAGTCGACCCTTCAAAGGTTGTTCGTAATAACAGCTCGGTCAAATATCTGTTTTACCCCCGAGATTACATCTTATTCCTCAAGTCCTTACTGAACCTCTAATGAACAACTGATTTGTGATCCAATCACTAATCCAAACTCTCTCAGCCCAGTGAGAGAATGAGACCCCTTATTCAAGACCTGGATTTAGTACTTGAGAGAACAACCTTTCTCCTATCCCTAAATTGGGTAGGCGTGAACTCCGTCTTGCACCCTATGTCTCTAGCTATCTATCCAGTCTTACCCCTGAAATGGGAGTCTTATTGAGTTGGCACTATTGAGCCAACCTTCACCTATGCAAATCTAAGGGCAATCCCCAATAAACAGGAGTTCATAGTTAGCTCAGGATTAAGATCGAGTTACCTAGGTCATCTAGGTGAAATAGTCAGTCTTATATAGTGAACAGAGTTATAAAGTAAGAGTGACTTATTTCTTGGTTCTGATCTTATACAAACTCATTGCATATGATGCCCCCACTCCTCATATCATAACATGTACGAATTAGGATCACTTCGTATGTAGTACTTTACAACTCTTTGTAACAACTACAGAGTAGGCCGCATCCAATGGCGTTACCAAAATAAGGTATCCAATCTTATTCATGTACCATAGATCATTTTGGCTATTTACTCGAACCTGATCCACTCTTATGTCTCCACATAAAGTTCAAGTACTCATACAATAGTCATGGGTCTTAGTTTATTGGATTTAGACTTTCATACAATTTATGAAATCAATAATAAGTATATTGATTATAGAAAATGTTTTTCATTTTACAAATTGCGAGTTTTAGGACAACCCAACATAATTATTATAATTATAACTATTATAATAATTATTATAAACTCATATTCTATTTGTGTAAATGGAATATGAATTAATCATAATAATATATTATTATTATTATTAAGTAATTATTATCATATAAATATAATTATATAATATATTCATCGGGTCGGGGATGGGGAATATAATCCTTGTCCCCATCCCCGTATAGCTAACGGCAAAAAATTATCCCCGTTCCCTCCCTCATTCCCTATCTAATCAAGGATTTTTTGCCCCGTTCAGGGCGGGTCCCCAATAGGTAAATGAACATCCCTAGTTGTGGGACTAAAAATAAGCTTGGATTAAGGGAATTTGGAGATGAGGTTACTACATCACCATGGTTGAAGACCTTCTTCAACCTCAAGATTTCTCAGCAATTTTTAGTCAATTGCATGCTCGATTTTCACTCCAAACTGAGTTATTTATTTATGACTTTCATGCAAACACCATTGTTGCATGTGTTGCAGCTCATACTTGGATTAATGACTGGAAAATATGTTGGAATGTGTGTGAGCTACTTGAATGGAAACTGGAAAGATCCCACTTTTGGGATTTTTCATTTTCCATTTCTTTTTCAATTTCGATTTTCTAATTGATTTGTTAAAATCATTTTTTATTTTCAAGAAAGAAATCTTTATTAATTTTACCAAATTAATCAAATAATTAATTTATAATAAAAGTAACAATAAATAATTAATTAAACAATTTAATTAATTCTAATTAATTTAATACTAATTTCACCATCATGAATCCCTATTCATGAATTTAACATTTAAATTATATTTAAATATTAATTGATTCTCTAATTTCGTTTGGAGTTAAACGCGTAATATATTACATATAATTACGAATTCCCTTAATTATAATTTGAATATTTCAAATTAACTTATCACGCTACTCCAAGGCTAATCCTTTTGTGAGCTAGTAGAGGGACCTCGTGGATCTACAGATCATGGACTCCAACGATTCGAGATTAAGTGGCCAAACTCTTTATATCGAATTAACCCACATTCGTTAACTACTGGGTCACTCCACCAAAGCCCAGAGTTGCACTCCCCTCACTATAGATATATTATGTCCACTCGATATAACCATGATTAGTAAGTTAACCCTTCACAAGTTGTTCGTAATAATGACTGGGTCAAATGACTGTTTTACCCCCGAGATTACCTCTTGTTGCTTAAGTCCCTTTGATCCTCTAATGAACAATTGGTTTGTGATCCGATCAATAAACCTAGTCCCTCTCGGACTAATGAGAGGGTGGGGCCTCTTGTTTGAGACCTATAGTCAGCACTCAAAGGAACAACTTCTCCATTATCCCTAAAAGCGAGTAGGAGTGAATTCCATCATGCACTTTATTTACCCAGCTATCTACCGGATCTTACCCCTGAAATAAAGGTTTATTAAACCGGTGTTGTTGAGCCAACCCTCACCTATGCAAATCTAAGGATAATCCCGAATAAACAAGAGTTCGTAGTTAGCTCAGGATTAAGATCAAGTTACCTAGGTCATCGATTTGAAATAGTCAATCTTAAACAGTAAACAATGTTATAAAGTATGACATATACAAATTAGGATCACTTCATCTGTACGAGTTCATAGTGACTTAATTCGTGGTCCGATTTTGTACAAACTCATTGCACAGGACGCCCTCACTCATTATGTCATGACATGTGCGAATTAGGATCACTTCGTCTGTAGCACTTTACAACTCCCTGTAACAACTACAGAATGGGCAACATCCAATAGTGTTACCAGAATAAGTCACCCAACATTATTCATATACTATAGATCATTTTGACTATTTACTCGAACCTGATCCACTTTTATGTCTCCACATAAAGTTCAAGTACTTATGTAATAGTCATGGATCTTTTAGTTTTATTGGATTTATTTCTAAAACGAAATAACCAATTTATATATTCAATAACAACTTATTGAATTTTCAGAATAAGTTTTATTGTTTACAAACCATAAGTTTTATGACATAAAACCCATCAGTACTACAACAGTCTAGACTGGGGTACCATTATTTGGAAGAGGATACTTGATACCCTAAAGACTCCATTGAATGATAAGAGTAGTTTATACAAGACGAAGGTGAAAGGAAATAAAAATTATGTCATGAAGTACTCTTTGTGTGGATTTCCACAAACGTTACAGGTAAATTTGCTTAACATGATAATCATGTTGTTTGATTTAACATTACTATTGTTCTTAATATATGTTAATTTTTATTTAGATATAGACGTATGAGATTCTAGCAGCATCGATAGCTGGAAATATTGCAGAGCAAATGAGCAAGGTGGCTTTGCCTCGTATATTACGATGGTCATGCTCCCACTGAGTGTCCTTCAAAGTACTCGAGAGAGAGACATATTCGAGTCTAACAATGTAAGTTTACTTCATGCATAATATGTTTATTTGGTTGTTAAATTGACACTAACCATTTTACTGGGATGTTAATCTAGACAAAGGTTAAAGAGGGTCTTATCATGATCGATGCTGAGAGAGAATTTTAAAGGAAATCACAAACAGGGATTTTCATGAGCAGCGGAAGTGGATCGTTCCAAATTCCATTCAGATTGAAAACAAACAATTTCAGTCTTAAACGGAAACTAACATGTTGTGCATAAACCGAAATTATAGCATGCTACAATAAGAATCAAAGGATAGAGTTGAAGGAACTCTTATTCAAGAGTACCTACAGCGGAAGCGGATCTTTCCAGTTTATTATGACATAATTACCACATATACATTCAAAACATACTAATATGCATTCATAATGCTAAAGAGATCAAGAGATTATGCCGGATGAAGATTTCTTCTTCACAACGAGTCTAAAACCAACTGTCTACCTCGAACAATCACCACTCGGACAGAAGGAAATGAAGATGACACAACCATTCAAAGCCCTCAGTATTATTGAAATAAGAATCCAAAGTATGAGCTTTGTTCGGATTTAGTAAAGGGAACGAGGAAGAGAGACCATACACAACGATCAAGCAAGTGGGAGATGAGGTCATCTATCGCATCGACAAGATGCTTGATCGTTTAGGTGAAGTATACGATCATGTAGGAAAAAGTAAGTGATCGTTTAAATGAACGTGTAGGAAAGGGTAAACGATCGTCTAAATGATCGCATAGGAAAAAATAAGCGATCGTCTAAACAATCATTTAGTGAATATCGGGAGCTAAACGATCGCTTAGGAAAAGGTAAACGATCGTTTAGATAATAACGCGCGAAGGTGTAATCGTTAAGCGATCGCTTAGCAATATCGTATATGTAAGCGGTCGTGTAGGCACTGTTTTTCTAAACGATGACACTCTCTTTAACACAATGTCCGCACCTCCATGCTCAACACACCGTCAGCTATTTATGCATCTCAAAGTGATTTTTCAATGCACTCATCCGTTATTTAGAACATAAGAGATGTCGTCCCATTTCCTTTATAACCGTCCAATGAATGTGATCTCATCATATTCGTAACATATAAATTAATATCATATATTAATTATAATATTTTCCTCTACTAGATATAAATCGTATTTATATCCAATTTCCTCCAAATTAATGTATCTCATACATAAAGTTAATTATATCAGATTTAATTAACTCGTTCAATTATATCATATATAATCGAACTTCCTCTTGTCAATTTGAACATTTCAAACTGACCTAAAAATTGACTCTAAACTTGTATCCAAGCTACTAAGGGGGACCTTATGGACCTATGGCTCGAAGCTCCAATGGTACGTGAATAGTTGACTAAACTCTTTAGTCACAATATCCTGTTAACTGTCAGGCATTCCACTAAATACCAACAGTTGAACTCTTCTTGCCATAGGTATATTTCTATGTCCATTAGATATAACCAATCATCAGTACGATGGCCCTTCATAGATGCTCGTAATTACAGTAGGCCAATTTACCGTTTTGCCCCTGTAATTACATCTTCCTCCTTAAGTACCACTGATCCCTCTAATGAACAATACAACATAGTCCTACTTTATGTGAACACCTCTCGGGCCATGAGAAGGTACGTGGCGCCACATCGTTCAAGCCCCGAGACCAGCCCTTAAGAGAGTAATCTATCTACTTACCCCTACTTTGGGGAAGGATTGAACTCCATCTTGTGAAGCTGAGTTCCCAGCTCCCAAATTAGACGAATCCCCAAAATGGTAGGTTTGAGCTGGCGTTCTGGCCACTCACACCCATGTAAATCAAATAACCGCCCTCAATGGCAGAAGTTCCCAACTCACTCAGGATTGAGGTCATGTTACCTATGGTCATCCTAGTGAGGTGAAGTCTCAGACATGAACGGAGTTATATGACAAGACATTAACACTTCGAGGTTAAATCTTATAAAAACTATTTGTATAGGACGACCATGCTCGCATGTCCACTACACGAATGATCAGGATCAGACCATCTATTACAAGTCACAACATTTGTAACAATTCTACAAAGCGAGTCGTGTTCATAGTGTTATCAGGATAAGGTTTCCCTCCTATATCCATATACTATAGACTATTTTTGTTGTCACTTAAGACATGATCCACTTGTATATCACTACATACATGCTAAAGTTACATAAAGACAACAAGGGATATTAAGTTTATTGGTTTGTGGAAAAATAAAAACAAAATCTAAATGTGCAAAGTCAAGTAGTGAAGTAAATATAATTTATATTATACATCACAAGTGTTCGTATAAAGTTGTTTACAAACTACAGGACACGAGACTTTAGGGCACAAACCCCAACAAGAGTATGCGTACCTTTAAAGAACCATTCTTCAAGAATCCCTCGATTAGTGTCCAATGCGTCCACACAGCACTTGAACGAAACGAACAAAACAACAACAACATGAATAGCCAACAACTTCTCAACCCAATCGAGTCTAACTTGATTCACGAACAGAGTAAGGACACCACCACAAGTGTTACC
The DNA here is from genome assembly GCF_009727055.1 of Benincasa hispida. Taxonomy (NCBI): domain Eukaryota; kingdom Viridiplantae; phylum Streptophyta; class Magnoliopsida; order Cucurbitales; family Cucurbitaceae; genus Benincasa; species Benincasa hispida. The sequence continues at coordinate 61,088,136 of NC_052356.1, read as the reverse complement.
TTGGTAATATCGGTGTGAGAATTCAGGAGTTGCGGGCTCTGTATGATCTTGACTTAATGAATACTGAAGGTATGCGATTGAGTAAGTGGGAGATAAGAACGTCGTCTATTGCATAGACGATGTACTCTATCGTTTAGTTAACGGAAGCCTATCGCATAGACTTTCCTACTCGATGGTATAACAATGATCAACTGAGTAACTATTGTATAGTAAACTTTAAGTGATTGTTTAGTCTCTCAACGGCTATCGTTTAATAAAACAATTTTACTTGATAGCCCTTTTCTGTGAGAAATTTTCGAATGGAACAACTTCTAAATTTGGAAAACAATTTTTCTTTTATCTCACGGTTACCATAAAACTTCCAATAATCTCCCACTCAATTGGTTATGAGATAAAAGGAATTAATTATCATATAATTAATATATTATAAATAAATATGATAACTAACTCATCATATTATATTTATAAACTATAGTTTAATATTTCATCATAGTTCTTTTTCTATTTTATGGTACTTAATATAAATCATATTTATATTAATTCCTCCAATTAATGTATCTCATACATCGCACCAATTATATCAAATATGATTGAATTTTCTCTTGTTAATTTGAACACTTCAAACTAACCCAAAATCTGATTCTCAACTTGAACCCATTGAGCTACCAAAGGGACTTTATGGACCTGTAGCTTGAAGCTCCAATAGTACGTAAATAATTGACTAAACTATTTAGTCACGAGATTCACCATCCGTTAACTGCTGGGCACTCCATTAAAGACCGACAGTTGCACTCTTCTCACTACAGATATATTTCGGTGTCCATATAACCAATCAACAGTGCGATAACCATTCACAAATCGCTCGTAAGTACAGTTGGGCCAATTTACCGTATTGCCCCTATAATTACGTCTACTTCTTAAGTACCACTAATTTCTCTAATGAACAATAAGTCATAGTCCTACTATGACTGAGTCCTCTACTCCAAAGAGAGGGTGTGGCCACTATGTTCAAGACTAGGAATCAGCCCTTAAGGGATCAATTTATCTGCTTACCTCTGATTTAGGGAAGGAGTGAATTCCTCTTGTGTAACTGAGTTCTCAGCTCCCCAATCAGACGAATCCCCAAAAAGGTAGGCTTGTTAAGTTGGTAATTTGGCCACTCTCACTCATACTAATCAAAGGACTGCCATCATAGGCAGGAGCTCCCAAAACACTTAGGATTAGGTCATGTCACCTATGGTCATTTTAGTGAAATATAAGTCTCAATTATCAACGGCGGTATATAAAGAGACTAATAATCTCGTGGTCCAATCTTATACAAACTCTTTGTATAGGACACTCTTGCTTGCATGTCTCCACATGAATGGTTAGGATCAAACCATTTGTAACACTTTACAACACTTATAAATACCTACAAAGCAAGCCATATCTGTAGTGTCACCAGGACAAGGTATCTCTCCTTTATCCTTATACTACAAACTATTTAGGTTATTACTTAAGGCATGAACTACTTGTATGTCTCACATACATGCCTAAGTTACATAAAATAACCACATATCTTAGTTTCTTGGATATGAGTAAATGCAAATAAAATAGCTCTTATTTTATTAATAACAATGTGTACAAACTGTTTAAAAACTATGAGACTCTGAGAGAATTAGAACACAAATCCCAACAAGTTTGACGACCTATATTCGATCCAGGTGCCAATGACGATAGTGCTGAAAGTGGTAGTAGGTCGAGTAGTGAGGGTAGTTCTGAAAGCGACAATGGTGACCATCATGAAGGTAATAATGATGAACACGAGCATTCTGAGCACGAAGATGCTGAATGTGGAAGGGTGGAGGGAGGTACATACACACCTAGTGATGATATGTTCCATGATGTGGTGGTGGATGTACGCGACGAGGATGAGTTGAACCCACTTGATGTCTGATAACGTGCAGAAATGCACGTCATTACAGTGCTAAGTTCTTAAACAATGCTAGCTTGCATTGATAAAATATGTTAGATTGCGTCCAAAAGCATTACGTTCATAACATTGCGGTCTCATGCGTTCATCGCATAGAAACAGTTAATTTTTGTATTTTTATGCAGAATATGCGTTGACGCAAGGCGAAAAGCGCGATCACAAGAAATCAACGGTCGAGCGCAGCATTACTGCAAGGCTTTGCAGTGATTTGTGCTCGCAATCATCTGCTCAAGAAGGATTGCCGCATAGAGCCGATGCAACTTGGTGGGTGCATCTGGGTGAGAGGCATAATTAATCACGATGGGACAGAAAGTTGATGACAGTCGAATCCGAATTAAGTTGACAAGCCGCAAACGATACCAAGTACACTCAGCTTTTCGATTACAAATATTCGACGCATAAGTCAGAGAATTAAAGTCATCCCATCTGTGCAATCATAAGAAAGAAGCCGCCTTGCACCCTAAAGCTCTATAAATACCGAAGGCATCCTTCAGAAAAGGAGTTCAGCCAGTTCAACTAGTTCAGCAAGTTTTTGTTCATAGTTTAGCCTTGTTCTTAGATTTTTTTAATTTTTATTTTAAGGCGGATGCGAGAGAAGGAGATTGTGCTTATAGATCGTTCCCGTGAACTTGTGAGAGTGCCGGAAGCTTCAAGATCAGAGAGAGGACCAGCTCCTGCGGAAGCAGGTATATCTTTTGAACCGAATAGAGTTGACAGTGTAAAAGCCTTGGGAAGCAAGGGATTGCTACCAGGCTTTCTATCATTATCTTCCATTGTTATTTTGTACTCAAACTCATTTATAGAAATGGAATTTACTTCTCTATACCTGTTCACTCCCTGTTTATTATGCATGAGTAGCTAAATTTGTTGAATGGGTTGAGAAACACTTAGCTAACATAACTGGGGATCTTCATTCTATGCGATTATCTTGTATCATATATGCTTCATTCGTCTATTAGAGATACTCGGGAGGGTAGTCTAAGGACAGGGTCTAGGCTTGGAAAGGTTAGGTTAGAATCTAGGCTCGGGAGAGTCAGATTAGAACGCATAATCAAGAGATAGAAGCTTAGGAATAAGCACTGTTTTCTATTAACGCATCGCATGCATCCTAGAGATAGGATATGATTGTGTGCGGTCACCTTGTCTTTGTGTGCATCTTGCATCATGGCATAGGAAAAGAGTAGAGACTTAGGAATAAGCTCTATGGACACTTTTGCATTCAACACATGCGTCTTAGACTTAGAAGCACCACATTTGCATTGGAAAATGATTTGCTGTTGCATGAGTGTAGCATGATCGCATAGTCTGACGCATTCCCAGGTAACGCTAGTTAAAGACCTTCTCAACCCGTTCATCCACATACTCAGTGCATCTATCGCATAATCAAACTTTTCTCAAATTCGCCGCATTTATTTATTTCATTACTGCAACTAACAATACCAAACAACTATTTGAGTTACCAGTTACCGTAAAGTTTTCGTGAAAAAATATCACCGCATATTGTTTTCCCAAGTCCCTGAGTTCAACCCTGGACTTATCAGGAAACTCAATGGGGTTTATACTTGGATTCCACTGAGAAAACTTATTGCTCAACGCAATTCCATCACTGCATTTCATTCTATATTTTCACTGCATAAAATAACGCATCAATGTCTATATTGCGGATTTCCACAAAGAACGATTTATAGATGAAGAGTGTACTGAGTGTGCTGGCCGCAGGGAGGGAGCCAATCCCAACGATTCTATTTATTCGTAACTGCGGAGCATTGATAGCTCACTATCAAGGTTGGATGTGAAGGAAATCGAACACGAGGATTTCCATGAACGGTGGAAAGATCATTCCAAATTACAATCGTATATGAACTTTACAATTATAGTTATAAACAGAAACATACGGTTATGCATTAATTATAGAAATTACAACATGATATATAAAAGATCAAGGATAAACGCTACACCTTTTTGCAGACTCATTGCCAAGCTTTTTGATCACGAACGCTTGAACATAACAACACCCGAATGCTAGTCCAACACGATCGCTACACTGCACGATCACCACGCACTCGAACTCAGCGATCGCCTAGGTCACAAACACCCCGAACAACTCGAACGGCCTCCACAGAACCTCGATAATGTTGAGTTGAGTATGACACCACCAAGAAGGCTACCTTGGTATTCTCGGTATGATAATCCAGAGGATGGGCTCTGTGTGGATTTGGTTTGAGGCAAAACATAGAAGAAAACTACAATCGTGTAAATGATTGAGCAAGTGAGAGATGGAAGAACCAATCATATAGGTCTATGCCCAATCGTTTAGGAAAACCTAAGCGATCGTCTAGCAAAAGCTATGCGATCATTTAGCTCATCGCTTAGCTAAGTGTCTATCGTCTACAAACACTCCACGATCGTTTACCTTACTCCAAGCTGTCGCTTAGTAAATCCAATTTACTTGACAACTTTCGTGAGAATATTTTCGAGAAAGGAAATCTCAAATTCACAAAATCTCATGCTTACTAAAATTAGGAAAACATTTTTCCTTTTATCTCACGGTTACCATGAATTACCAATAACCTCCCACTCAATTGGTTATTAGAGAAAAAGAGTTAATTATCCAATAATTGATATTATTATAAATATAATGATAACTAACTTACCATACTATATTTATAATCTATAGTTTTAATATTTAATCTCATAAAACATATAAACCATAACTCTTTTTCTATTCCATGGTACTTAATGTAAATCTCATTTACATTAATCTTCCATTAGATGTATCTCATACACCTTAATGATCATATCATATATAATCGAATTACCTCTTGTCAATTTGAATATTTCAAATCAATACCAAAAACTAATCCTCAACTTGAATCCATTGAGCTACCAAAGGGACCTTATGAACCTGTAGCTCAAAGTTCCAACGGTACGTGAATAACTGACTGAACTTTTTAGTCATGGGATGCACCATCCGTTAACTACCAGGTACTCCACTAAAGACCGACAACTGAACTCTCCTTAACACAAATATATTATGTGTCCATCTTAACCAATCAACAGTGCAACAACCCTTCATAGATCGCTCGTAAGTACAGCTCGGCCAATAACTGTTATGCCCCTGTAGTTACATCTAACTCCTTAAGTACCACTGAATTCTCTAATGAACATAAGTCATAGTCCTACTATGACTAAGTCCTTTCTTCCAAAGAGAAGTTGTGACCACTATGTTCAAGCTCCGGAATCAGCACTTAAAGGAGTAATCTCTCTACTTATCCCTGCTTCGGGAAAGAAGTGAATTCCATCTTGTGTAAGTGAGTTCCCAGCTCTGGTAGGCATGTTGAGTTGGCAATCTGGCCACTCTCACCCATACTAATCAAAGGACCGCCCTTAAAAGTAGGAGTTCCCAAAACATCAAGATTAAAGTCGTGTCACCTATGGTAATTTAGGTGAGATGTAAGTCTTTAGTATCAACGGCATTATATATAGAGTCTAGTCATCTCGTGGTTCGATCTTATACAAACTCTTTAATAGGACATCTCCGCTCGCACATCTCCACATGAATCGTCAGGATCTACCATCTGTAGTAGTTTACAACACTTACAAACCTCTACAAAGCGATTCGTTGATAATGGGCAGAAATGCACGTTATCACAGTGCTGAATCCTTAAACAATGTCAAATTGCGTTGATGAAATATGTTAAATTGCGTCCATTAAGCATAAATTCTATAATATTGCGGTCGCATGGGTCCAATGCATTAAAGCAATTGATCTTTATATTTTTGTGCAGAATAATGCATTAACGCAATGCAAATAATGTGATCATAGGAATACATTGGTCGAGCGCAACTTCACCGCAAGACTTTGCATTGATCGTACTCGCAAATATTCACCCAAGAAGAATCACCGCAACATGGTGGACGCATTCGGACAAAAGGACAATTAAGATCAATGGGACAGAAAGCTGACGACAGTCGGATCCAAATTAAGTTGACAGCCGATAACGGTCACAAAGTACATCCAGCTTTATCGGTGATAATTATCCAGTGCATCAGTCAAGAATTAAAGCTGTCCCATCTGTACAATCAGGAAAGAGAGCCTTTCACCTTTGATGCCCTATAAATACTAAGTACATTCTTCAGAGAAGGGGTTTAACAGTAAATTATTTCATCATTTTACAAGTTCACGTCTTTGTCCATAGTCTTCTTTTATTTTAAGGCGGACGCGAGGAAGAAGGTGTGCCGATAGATCGTTCTGGCAAGCTTGGAAAAACACCGAAAGCTCCAAGACAGAGAGAGGGCCGATGCCCGCGGAAGCGGGAATATTTGTAGATCTGAATAGAGATTCAGTGTAAAAAGCCTCGGTCAGCAAGGAATTGCTACCAGGCTCTCTACCTTTAATTTCCATTATCATTTTGTACTCAATTTAGTTATAAGAATGGAACGTCTTCCTCTATATCTGTTCACTCTCTGTAATTCACGCATGAGTAGCTAAACAGTTGAATGGGTTGAGAAGCATTTAGCTAGTACAACTAGGGAATCTTCATTCTTTGTGATTATCTTGTTTATGTATACTTCATTCGTCTATTAAAGATACTCGAGTGGGTAGTCTAAGGACAGGATCTAGACTTGGGAAGGTCAAGTCAGAATCTAGGTTTGGAAGAACCATATTAGAACACATAAACGAAAGACAGACACTTAGGAATGAACATTATTTGTTATTAACGCATTGCATGCATCTTAGCAATAAGATATAATTGTATGCGGCCACCCTGCTTTCATGCATTTTGCATCAACACATAGGACAAGAGTAGAGACTTAGGGATAAGCTCTATGGACATTTTTCATTCAACACATGCGTCCTAGACTTAAGAGCATCACATTTACATTAAGAAATGACTTGCTGTGCATGATTGTAACATGATCGCAAAGTTTGACACATTCCGAGTAACGCTAGCTAAAGATCTTCTCAACCTATTCATCGCATACTCATTGTATTTATCAACACAACTCTTTTTCTCAAATCCGCCGCCTTTATTTACTCTTTTTTATCAACGCAACAACACACCCACACTTTATTTATTTAATTGGTTACCACAAAGTTTTCATAAACATTATCAACGCAATTAATTTCACAAGTCCCTATGTTTGACCTTGGACTTACCAGAAAACTCAGAGGAATTTACACTTGAATTCCACTGGGGAAACTTGAGTGCACAACGTAATCCATCAACACATATCATCCATATTTCTATTCATAAAATTCAAGCATCAGCCGTATCCGTAGTGTCACCAATTTCAGGTATCCCACCTTAATCCTTATACTACAGACCTATTTAGGTTATCACTTAAGGCATGATCCACTTGTATATCACATATACATGCTTAAGTTTACATAAGATAACCATGGAGCTTTGTTTATTGAAAATGAGTAAATGCCATAATGAAATAACAATGATTTTATTCATAAAACAATGTGTATCATTACAAACAACGAGACTCTGAGAGAATTAGGACCCCAATCTCAATAGGATGGTCATATATCGAGTTTAGATAGTCGTGTATCCAAGATCAAGGAAAATATGACAAACATGAAAGGACAATTGTCGGCCATCCTGTCACTGTTACAGTCTATGTGCAAGGTTGCATTTACTATCATTTTATGTTTTTACATGTTCGTGAACTCATCATTTTAGTTTACTAATTGAAGGGTTCCACGGTGATTGAGGAGACGACAAGGCACCCATCCCACATATAAGTGATGATGCCACAATGTCGCTCATCCCATCTCGGGATCCCGATACCATTGATGTGACTGCCTCTCATACTCACATCCTTCCTGTAGGGTCTCAAAATACCACCACTACACCTACTCCCATCCCCCATCTAGAGCCCGATACCACAACATCACGCACCGATGTCTAACCTATAGAGGCCGATGTCCCACATACACAGTCTGACGTGCCTACCTCACCTACTGACATCTCACATCCAGAGGCCTACATTAGTGAGTAACTTATTGACTAGTAATCTTTGTTTATATCTCGTGATTTGAAATTATATATTTTTATATTTCTTGATGAATGATTTTTTGTTATTTGGTTATGTAGGAATCTTGAAGAACTACTCGTAAAAGGAAAGGTGTTGATAAATACACCCTAGCTCAACTAAAGAAGAAAAGTGTGGATTCTAGGGTACACCTTCCGTTTGAAAAGATTAAGTATCCTCTCCCGGGTGTGCCTACATCACTGTTCAGAGCGATTGTCGGGTACATCGTAGCACATGACGTTCTACTTAATATATTTATAGAAATGATGGGTTGGATCACATGAGAATACCAATAACGAGGTTCAAGAGAATTCCTTTAAGCCACCATAGAAGCAATTTTTCAAATAATTGATTGAACCGAGTTCCTGGGTTGAGTGTGATGTAAGTTTCCTAATCTTGACTTCTTTACAATTGGATATCTTGTACTTTGACTGACATAGTAATTTTTTGTATAGACCATAAATACTTTATTTCATTTTATGAAATAAAAGTTTTATACCCGACCTAACATGTGCATGAACAAGTTCACCATCTTGCCAATTGGAGTAACGGTAAAATTTTTGTTGTACAAAGCCATTTTACTATGATATATTTCGTTACTTAACTTCTCATTTTATTTTGCAGAGTCACCTTAATGCTCGTAGTAGGGTATTTAAACGAATAAAGAATAAACTGAGATGGGAGGCTGCCCTAGTATGGGAGGATGAAGACACGTACAAGGACTACGTCACCGTAAATTCAATGTCAAATGGGTAGATGTGGATTTCATGTATACAACAATGAACATTAATGAGCACTGGATGGTCCTTGCAGTGGACATTAACAAAGGCCATATATTCGTGTTCAATTCACTTCCGTCATACACACCAATGATGAAGCTGGAGACTTGGCTGGAGCCATTGGCTGTCATAGTACCATCTCTACTTCACTACTGTGACGTGGATCGTTCAAAGCCGGACTTATCCACATCCTGTTGGAAAATCACCCGACCTATGAACGACAACATACAACACGAGTCGCTTAATTGTGGCATATTTGCAATAAAATTACTAGAACATTTGGTGACTAGCGTTGATCCTTCTGTAATCACTCAGAAGAAAAATGAGTGAATATAGGATGCAGGTAGCGTGTCAATTGTGGGCGAACACTTTGTATTTTTTATGTGTATAAAACATGTATTTTTTATGTATGTAAAGCATGTATAAAACAATTTTATCAAAGTTCAAAGTTCAAAGTTCAATATTATACATTTTATCAGAACATGTATTATTGAGCTATTGCTCTTTTCATTATATCAATAGTATATAAAACATTATATCAAAGTTCAAGGTTTAAACTTCAAACATTGAGAGAGTGAGATTTTGAGAGAGAGTGATATCGAGAAAGCGAGATTGGAGCATTCCTCTAACACGCTTAATCAAGCATACTATGGGCAATAGCCGATACTCTTTAAATAAATTGAAACACTCTGCACTGTTAGATGTCATGTTGTCATATCTTCATTCTATTTGGTAAATCCATGCCCATCTTTGAAGATCGATGTCTTCTAGATATTTCTCGACAGCACCATCTCGAAAACTACGAAGTTCGTCCCATTTTATCTGGAACTCTGTCATGTGAAATGCCCTTACTATATCTCTAAATATCCCAACAACCGTACTATTCTTAAAGTTTGTAATAAGATTCTGTTCTATGTGCCACGTGCATAATCCATGAAATGTCGTGGAAAAAAATACACGAATAGCATTGCTGATAAATACCATCCGATCAGACACAACATATTATTGGGTTCTCTGATACTGTATTTCAAATTCAACATAAATCATTTCCATGATCGATCGGTTTCATTGTCCATTATTGCATATGTTAGTGAATATAATTGATTGTTTCCATCTGTAGAAACTGCAACCAACATGTTCCCCTTGTACTTTCCTTTCAAGTGCGACCCATCAATAATTATCACAGGTCGACAACTTGCGAATCCTCTAATACAAGGCCCTAATGCCATAAACATATACTTGAAAAGGCACATCATCTTCAAATTTGATCTCAAACACTATACCCGAATTCTCTATTTTTAACGCTTCCCCATAAGTATGTAGTATGGAGTATGAGTATTCTAGAGTACCTATAGTGAGATCATATGCGGCTTCCCTTGCACGCCACACTTTATCATAACTTATGTACACATCATAATCTCTCGTCATATCTTCAACAATATGACAATGTTTATAAATAAGTCCTATGCCTGTAAACTTATCTTTAATCAATTGACCAACAACCATAGCAATTGCTTGTCTATGATCGTGATTCAGAATTCCGATGGAACATGTGTGCTGAGTATTTTGTGATCTTGAATATATCAGACCCTTCCATTTTCACTGCATGAAGACTCCACTTACAAGTCTCCCCAATACATTTGACAATGAACAAAAATTTGGTTAACTTATTGACCTAAATTCAAAATTTTTGTTGATGGACAAAATAAATAATCACATTTTCAAGTCCTTTTTACTAAAAAATAGTTGATCAACTTCAACGTATGTCTCAGATGAAGAGGTATCAGACATAATCAACTTTCCCCCTACGACTTGAAGACACATATGGTGGAACCACTGAAGCTGCTATAGAACAACGCACATCTTTATGATCACGATCCATTTCATTCAATCCCGTTGGTTGCTCATTACCATTTACTGAAGGACCATAACGTTGCTCTGGATGACCACAATCTATATAATCAAGTCTAGATGATCTCTCATTACCAACAACTGAAGTACCGCCCAATTATGTATCACTGTAATTCATTAAATTCAATCTTGCTGAATTAGTGCGGTCGTTATCTAGTGATAATGTTGATGGTACAATGCTGGTAGACAATGGAATATCATTCTCTTCCCGACGAAACTCGTATGATTCCTCGTATTATCTGTCCATAGTCATATCATCTTAACTCACATTTCCAAACACCATTCTAATATTTTCGTCCTGATTCGATTTTAACGTTACAGATAACTGAAGTCTACTAAGCTCTTCTTGGAAAAGAAAGAAGCGAACAACATCATCATTCCTTATGTACTATGGAGGGGCTTCATATTTAAGCTTATATTTAACTATCATTATAAGATCAAACTCTGAAGAACTGACATTTGTAACCCTGAAAATGTGAGATTTAAGTTCTTCATACTTCAATGTAATAGGCACAATGATTCCTGTCAACTTGCCCCGAATATACGAACTTTCATTCTCATCCCAATCACCTCCATATCGAATAAGTAGACACTTTTCTGTCATCCTACAAAGCAAGAGAACATTTGTCATTAAGTTGTACGAGTAATTGAAGTGTACTCTCTTAATCTCGCTCTCTCTCTTAATCTCACTCTCTCTCCTACTCTTGCTCTCTCTTACTCTCGTTCTATCTCTTGCTCTCTTTCTTCCAATACAAAATTTCGTAATGCTCAATTCCTACCTTTCCAGAAATAACACAACAAAAATAATGAAACATACTCAAAATAATGAAACACCGAAAATCTTAGTATTGGAAATCTTCGTTCGAAAAAACTCCGTTCAACAAAACACCGTCGAAAACCAGGGAAGTAATCACCATTGAAATGGAGTTTATAGTTGAAAGAAATCACCATTGTATTGTATTTAGGTATTATTGATTTAAGGCTTCAGTCGCGAAAATTGTCAAATCATTCATACACTAACAAGAAATCACATAAAACTAGAGAATTTAAAGCGAGAAGGAGAGTGTTTGACCAGACAAGAGTCAAACTTATAATATGAGGTACTTGTGAGGGAAATTTACGTAATTTGGTATGACGATGATGTCAGTAGATGGTCAATTGACATTATTTTTTAAAAATGGGTAATTTGACATTTTGGGCCCAAAAAATGGGTCATCCATACAAATTTCCCCATATATATAACGAAAGTCAAAGCTCTCTAATCCTATATTTATTTACACCCCTTTTGTTCTCTCTCTCTTTTTAACAACTATTTCAATTCTCTCAATATTTCAATTAAATCAAAAATCAAATTTTGAAATATCCCAATTAATATTTTTGAATTAACCATCTCGTCAAATGATCTCAAACCTTGGCTTCAACAATATAAAAAAGCCAATTAATGTAAGAAAATTAAACTAAAATCAAATAAAACTTGGGATGTTACAGTAGTTGTCAGTCTTTAGTGGAGTGATCGACAGTTAATGAATGTTGATTAGTTTAATTAATCAATCTCGTATCATTGGAGCTTTTAATTTGTAGGTCTATAAGGTTCCTTTATTAGCTCAATAAGGATAAAAACAATGAATAAACGTTTTTAGAATAATTTGAATTGTTCAAATTATTTAAGAAAATTTAAGGTATTAATTATATTGATATAAATTATAATGTCTATTGATACGTTATAATATATAGCTAATTATAAATATGATTTATAATTAAACCTATATGTTATGTAAAAGATAAATATTTGAATGAGATTCAAATACTATTTATATGAATAAAATTCATATAAATACTATATGTTAAAATCTAATATAAATATAATTCTTATTAAAATTATAGGTTATAAGAGAGAGTTGAATTTTAATATGATCAAGATGCATATTATGTAGTTTATCAATTAGTTAATTAATCATATTAAATATTATATTATTAATATTAAACTTAAATCACTATATCAAAATTTCTTTCTTAAATAGTTAAATATCTTACTTATATGTGACAAATATGTGATTAAAATTTTTAATTTTCATAATTTCTAAAAATTAAAATTTAAATATTACAACAATATATCCTAATCTCTACTTAATAAGAAATAAATATATCAAATAAAAAGTTATATATACATACATACGTGCATACATATATACCTGTCTCTTATACACATCTAGATGTGTATAAGAGACAGTATATATATACACACATATATTAAAACCTTATATAAAAATTAGATATGTATAACAAGGGCGATGAGGCTGAGGTTGGGAAATATATTCCCCGTCCTATCCTCGTTTAGCCAATGGAAAAAAATTTCTCCCCACTCCCTCCTTCCTCGTCTAATTAGGGATTCCCCACCCACTTCAGAGCGGGGCCTTGTGAGTTAAATGGACATCTCTAGGTATAGGTGTGAGGAAGTTAGTCCTTCACTCGTCTTGTGCTTTGTGAAAACACATAAAGGAGAATACGTAGAAATAATTTTTTCTCTAGAAAAACTCTCTCAAGAGAAAGTCTCCTATCATCTTCTCAACATTCTCATTCCCTATTCCAAAAACCAAGAAGGAGCCTCACATCCTCCGTTCCTCATTCCTGAGAATGACAAGGTGGTCGCGTGGTGATGTTCAGGAGTTTTGATTACTTGTTAATGTTGTTCTATCAAAGGAGAGAGTTCCTATGTTCGTGACATTTGGAGAGGAATTTCGTGAAGAAAGATTTCTACAAGGGTAAGTATTTTCTCCTCTTCCTCTTACACTCAACAGAAGCATGTTTAGAATTAATTATTTATTTTGTAAATTTCAATTGCACGACACTTACATGCTTCCACAAGGAATTCGATTTCTTCATAAAACTCTACAAGTAGATAAAGCTTGAGAGAAAATGAGAAGATTATTAGAAAACCCACATTAACTTAAGTTTGTGATAAAATGGTATGAAAATTCAATAGAAAAATATTTGAATGAAAATAAAGATTTTTTTATTATAAAAGAGAAAAAATTCATATTACACTCCTATTGAGCTAGCATAGCTTGCTAAAAAAAATCGAAATTTCAATAAAAATATCGAAATATTGATGAAAATTTTGAAATTTCGAAAAATAGGAGAAAAATGAAAAATCTCCCCTACCGAAATTTTGAACTACAATAGTAATTGTAATTACATACTTACTTTAGATGGTACACGTTAAACTTTTAAACGAGGATAAATATTAAAATTGGAACCACGTGAAAATTAAAATAATTTAACCCTAGAAGGTTTCTAATCTTGAGTCTTGACCTCGAGGTTCGAAGTTTTGTTCCAAGTAAAAAAAGAAATTGAAAAAAAAAAAAAAGCTTTGACGTGTAAACAAACAAGTGAATGCTGGGTTTGCCTTTACTTTAATTTAAATTGAAAAAATGATGGCGTTGTCTTTGTCTTATTTCATTCAAAACAGAGAGCCGCGAAGAAGAAGAAGGAATGGAACCAACCAAACCAACAACATTTTTCTACTTTATAAACACACTTGCTTTTCTACTAATGGCGCTTTCTCGAATCTCCCATTGAATTTCCCCCTCCATTGTTTTCCATTCCACCCATTTCCCCTTCTTTCCCTTCATCCCTCTCCCCTTCTTCTCTCTCCCTCTTTCTCACAGAGTTTGTCTCCGTAATTGCACATTCAAAGGGAGAAAATTCTTCGTTCACTAGCTGCGATAGCCCATAGGCGCCTTCTTGGCTTCTTTTAGAGAACCCCATTGATCCACTCTCGAGAAAGGTGCTAATTATGCCGTCAGGTGTCAAGAAGCGAAAAGCAGCCAGGAAAAAGATGGAAAAGGAGGCTAAAATCAGTTCATCAAGTAATACTTTGTCAAGTATCTATGATTGTTGTTGTTTAGGTTTTTATTTTTCAGTATGATCCGCTGGAATTTATCTACAGTTACTACTTCGCTTTAATCAAGTATTTGTAGGCTGCATTTCTGGCGTTTTCGTTTGTTTTTTCATTGGTTTATCAAGTTTGGATTAATGGGGGTTTCATAATTCGTCTATCTTGCATTCCTTTGGTTGATCCTTTGCGATCGAGTTGCTTTCATCCCTCAAGATGACTCATTCTTTGCTTGTTGGCTATGCTGTGAATGCCATTTCTCTTTTTGGCTTTACTTCTAGTGCTTGAGGTTTTGGTTAAATGAAGTTATGCCATCTACTTTTCCTGCACACTACCTGCAATCCCTTCAAACCCATCTATACTTATCTGTGTAGTTGAACTAAAATCTGTAATTTTATATCTATTATTGATCTGGTTGTTAGATATCTATTCTAAACAGTGGCTTTTGGTGCTTTGGTTTTCCTGGGTGTTAGATGGGGAGATGAGATTCCCTTTGTTTTGACGACTTTCATCACTTTCTGCATAATTAATTTTGTAACTTGTAAATGAAACTACCTTTTGCAGCAGACGAGGAATTTAAAAGTCAGAACGGGAGCAACTCTGAGAGTAGGGAGCTCAATGCCATTTATAATCAGCATAATTGTCACGATCCGCTTGATGGGGACAATGAAAGATTGGAGAATAATGATTCTGATGCATCACCAGTTTTGTCTACTGTGGATGAGGAAAAATCTCTGGGAACAGGAAGAATTCAAGGAGCCAATGAGACTATCCATGAATTTGGATTTGATGGCAATGGTGTTGTTGAAGTTGAGAAGGAATTAACATCCACAGAAAATAATGCTTGTCAAAGCATCAGCATCGAGTTCATTAAATCTGGGAAGAAATATGATGAAAGGGAAGACGAGAACTCTAGCAGTAGTTCAGCTAAGGAGTGTAGTATTACTGACAAGAAAGCGAAAGCCTATTTGTCATCTAATGTTTTCAATGATAAGCCTAATGAATCTTCACCTGCGACCATTGGGATAAATGAATCTGCATCAGTTGGGGAGTGCACCAACTCATCTGTTGAAACTACTCAGGTTCCTAATTCAGTTAATTATGAGGTCCCTCTGTCTATAGAGAAATTTTGCCTCATGAAAGTTGCAGCTGGTGAGAATTTAGTGGCTTCTGATACTGATGCAAATACTTTGATGTCTAACCAATGCGATGGAACTAGAGCATCATCATTCACTAATTTTGATTCACTACCAAAAGTAAACGGGGGGAAAGTTTTAGCTGTGGCAATGGAGAATGATCAGATGTCTTCAAGTATGAAGGAACAAGGGTTCAAATATCTGGAAGGAAAGAAGCTTCTTTCTTCAGTTTCTCCTGCTGTTGGTGCTACTGGTAATAAAGATGATGCTATTTCTAAGGATTCAGAGATTCCAATATGCTCTAAAAAGCAGGTATGGCTAAGTTATTTTATCGGTTGTGCTTTGGTGCAAGTCCCAATAAATCAAATATAACCATGCTTCATCATTTATGTAGATTTCGGCTTCAGCTCCATTAATGTCACAGAGGACCTCTATATTTAGTTGTTGTGGATTGTTTGATTTGCTGAAGGGCTCCGATTAATAAATTCAGGTATGTTCTTTTGAAGAATTGCGTATCTCATCTATAATGCAAACAACTGCATGTGATGTGTCAGAACTACTAGCATTTGTCAATGTTTTGCAGTATTGTTATTGTTTCCTTAGAGATGTTTCTGAGCTCATCTTGCTGAATTTCGTTTCTTCTTTTTGGAGTTATCTTGATAGGGTTTTATGTAATTTTATTAGTTTCTCATCTGTTCTAATTGGAAAGCATTCTTTATTCCCCTTTTCTATCACTGGAGTAAAGTTTTGATTACTATAAAGGTTCATCGACAATTTCTTTTCCATGTACTTCAGGCTCTTGACATATTTGTTTACTTTTTTTTTTTTTTTAATCACTATGCATCTTTTGGTGTTGCAGTCTCAATATGTTTGCTAGGATTATGAGGCTGACAGAAAGCCTGAAAAGCTGAATGTTTTATTTTCAACATATTTTGTTCCTAGGTGCCCATTATTTTCTTGTTTATTCTTTTAAGCCAACTATCTTATTGAGTTGTCTTAAAGTTAAAGGTATATCTCATCTGTATCATAACATTTTCCCAAGTGGCACTAGGGGATTGGGTTTGCTAGATTCCTCATCTGGGATTCTCTCTGTAATATTGAGTGTTATTGTTAACTCATTTAATGTCATTTTGCGATCATATTATATACTGTGCCAACGGTTTATTTATTTTTTGATTTAGTAAGCTGGAACTGACATTATTTTGAACTTCAAACATAGAAGCAGACCGCCCAGGAGAGTTCCAGTGCACTGATGAAATTCATCAAAGAAGCAAACCTTTTGATTAGTTTGAAATTTCTGGTACTTCTCTACAGATTTATAGTTGTCATGTGATGCTTGATTTCCTAAGATAGGACCTATGTTGATGGTAATTTCATAGTTACCTGGCAGCGTAGTTTACTATACTTACTCTATATTACTTGTATGATCATGTAAACTAGTTCAGTTTACTTGAATTTCACTATGAGTGAAGGGCATTTAAATGAGTTAAAAAAATCGCAGCATTTATCATATTTTTTTTCATCTGTCGGGTAGTATCCATCAGGCCATAGATGCTCTATTTCAGCACGTTATATTTGTTTATTTTCAAGTTCCATGTGCTATCCTGATCTGCAAACTCTGAGATGAATGTGTTCGGCCTTCAATGGATATTCTCATTCAAAAGTAAGGAAAACTAATTGAGTTTAGCTTCTCAGTAGCTGGGGAGTTATAATCCCTCCCATCTCAGCTCATCCTTCTTATTCTTCCTAACTATCCACATTACTTCAATTTATACCCACTAAATTCGAGACCCAATTAATCATGTAACAATCATTGGCGTCGTCTCGTTGACATTCACATGGCCTCATCTTCCTTTCCTTTCATTTTGTACAATTTGCACTGAAGACATATCAAATATCTTGCCTTTTAGATTGTTTCCTGTCCTCAAACTGAATAAAGAAAGAGATTGATTCAAATTCCCAGGTTGCTTCAGCTATTGATTGCACTTCCAAATAAATTGGAACTTTCCTACATGTTGCTTAAACTAGGGAGTCATGTTAGGTATCCAGGCTTCCTAACCTGCAGAAAATGATACAAGCACAAGAAAAACCCAAGGATATCTAGAATTAAAGCTCTGTCATATTGATAGTTCTTCAATATACAGAGTTCTTATGGGGTGAGAAAGTGTGTGTGTGTGAGAAAGCATGCGAAGAGAGGGGGTGAGCGTGTGTGAGGGAAATGTTAGTTATGAGGTGGGCCCGAGGGAATATTGTTAGTTAGGAGAGGTTGGGGCCCGTGGGTGAGGAGTATGTAAACGATGAGGAGAGAAGGAATGATTATATTTTTGCCTAATCTTGTAAACATACTCTTTGAGAAGTTTTGGAGAGGTACAAAGCTCTCGAACTCTCCCTTGGTTGTTGATAAATAAATTGAAGGCTAAGGCCTATCAATTTTGGTATCAGAGCAGTAGATCTTGGACATGGTGGGAAAGATGGAAAGCAGAACCGTGGCATTGGAGGAGAAACCGTTGGACATCAGTGAGAAGTAGATAGTGTTACGGACAATAGTGGATTCAGGACTCAATGAGGCAACTGGGAAGATTGGTGAGTTGGCAAGTGAAATTTAGTCGGTCAAGGGGTCAATTAGCTTGATCTTGTTGTGATTGGATGCCATGATGATAGAGAAAGGATCGGCCTTGTCGGAGCGAATGGTGACAGATACAGGAAAAGGGATTGTTGAGACGTCATCGAAAGAGTCGGCGAAAGAAGAGAACGCACCTGGGAGTAAGGAGGTCCCTCTGTTCGACATGAGATTACAGAAGCTTGAAGTGCTGATTTTCAAGAGGGAAAATAATGAAAACCCTGACGAATGGTTGCATCGAATTGAAAGGTATTTTGTCGTCAATTATTTATCTAAGAAAGATAAGATGGATGCGGTTGTATTATGTTTAGAGGGAGAGGCGTTGGATTGGTATCGGTGAGAGGACGAGTGGAAACCGATAGGAAGTTGGAGTTGATTTTGAGTGTTGTTCTTGGAGAGATTCATGCCTGCGAATGAAGTGGACCGTTACGCGAGATTGATGCATCTGCAACAAGAGAAAACAGTGAGGGAATATTGTCGCCGGTTTGAGTAGTATTTAGTCAGATTGAAGGAATTGGGAGATAAAGCCCTAGAAAGTAAGTTTGTGCGTGGGCTGAAGGAGGAGATCCAAAGTGAGATGCGGAAATTGAACCCAGTGGGACTAAAGGCCAAGATGACTATGACCCAATTAATAGAAGACTAAATAATTCAACAACGAAGGCTTAAGGGTTGTAGCTTGTCAAACACTTCAAGGGGAAAGGTTGGGTCCAACGAGTCGGGTGGAATAAGTGGGTCGATCAGATCAACCAACACTCGATCGTTTACATTAAGCTCTAATCGGAACTTGGGAGGATCTTCGACAACAATCATTCCAAAGTGGGACAATAGTGGAAAGAGCAATAATAGTCCCCTTATCGTCGATTAACGGAGGAAGAGATGAGGGCCAAGAAAGAAAAGGGCTTATGCTTCAAATGCCATGGGAAATTGAGCTTCGGCCATCAGTGCAAGAAGAAGGAACTTCAGTTTATGTTTGTAAGCGAGACGGAACGTAGTTTAGTTCCACTATGTTCTTGTTGACCTTCTCAGATATGAAATGTCAATCTATCTCTATGTATTTCGTTTTGTCATGATGGACAGGATTCTTTGCTATGCTGATTGTTGCCTGACTGTCACAAAGTATTTTCAACGAACTTTGAGTTTCTATCCTTAGTTCTTCCAAAAGCTTTTGAATCCACATCCCTTCACAAATTCTCAATGCTAAAGCTCGATATTCAGCCTCTGCACTACTTCTGGCTACAACTGACTGTTTTTTGCTTCTCTAGGTGACTAAGTTGCCCCATACATAAGAGCAACATCCAGATGTAGATCTTTGATCAGTTAGCTCTCCAGCCCAACTAGCATCAGGATAAAGTTTTACCATTCTGTTTGATGACTTTTTAAATAATAGTCCATGACCTAGAGTATCTTTCAAGTATCTTAAAATCCTGTTAACAACCTTAAGATGATGTTCATTTGGACTGTTCATGTGTTGGCTAACAATGTTCACAAAATATGATATGTTTGATCTGGTATGTGACAAGTAAATTAACTTTCCCACAAGCCTTTGATGCATGCCCTTGTCAACTGGGCTAATCCCTTCAATTTGGTCTTGGCCTAAATTTGGATCCATAGGTGTTTTAGCCGGTCTACACCCCAGATTTCCAGTCTCCTTTAGCAAGTCTAGGATATATTTTTGTTGAGAGATGACAATGCCATCTTTAGATCTCGTCACCTCCATCCCAAAAAATATCTCAAACTTCCCAAGTCTTTAATTTCGAACTCAATTGCAAGCATCTTTTCAATTAAGGATCTCCCATAGATCATTTCCAATGATGATGATGTCATCTACATATACAATCAGGATTGCAGTTTTGTTGTTTGCAGATTTCACAAATAGAGTATGATTAGCTTGACATTGATGATAACCACTTGTAATCATAACTTTGGCAAATCTATCAAACCAAGCACGAGGAGACTGTTTTAATCCGTATAAAGACTTTCTCAACTTGCATACCAAGTATTTGCTAGACTCATTTTCCATTCCAGAAGGAACCTGCATATAAACTTCTTCAAGATCACCATTCAAAAAGGCATTTTTTAACATCAAGTTGATGAAGGGGCCAATCTGGATTTATTGCTAAAGATAAAAGGTCACGAGCAGTGTTTAATTTAGCAACAGGAGCAAAAGTCTCATGATAATTGATATTATATGATTGAGTGAAGCCTTTAGCCACAAGTCTTACTTTGAATCTTTCAACACTGCCATCTGACTTATATTTAACTGCGAAAATCCATTTGCAGCCAACAGGGTTCTTTCCAGAATGAAGTGTTATGAGAGTCTACGTTCCATTACTTTCAAGAGCTTTTGTTTCCTCACTTACAACCTTTTTCCACTTAGGATCCTTAAGTACATCTTGGATACTGTGTGGAATTTGAATATTGTCCAACTGAGTTATGAAGGCTTTATATGACGAATTTAATTTTCCATATGCCACATATTTTTCAATTGGATGGCTAGTACAACTTCTAACACCTTTCCTTTTAGCAATTGGTAGTGATGTATCATCAATCAAAGGCACCATAGAAGTGATGTTCTCATAAGTGGAATTCAAAGAAGATGTGTCTGGTTCAGGTAGTTGACATTCAGAGTCTTGTAAGGTAGCCTCTTTCCTTCTCGAGTAAACAATAGGAGTTCGACTTTGTGAGACTAAAGGTTCAGATTCAGGATCTTGTGAGACTTCAAGTTCAGAAGCAATAGGTGGTACTGACACGGGATTAGGTAGCTCATTTAGAGAAGGAGCTAAAACTTCGGATATGATGTGAGTAGGAGGTATGGGACAGGTAGGCCGAACTTCCCATGGCTCGAATTCTCGTACATTCTCCCCCTGAATTTGAGACTTGGTGAAAAAATGTTGGTTTTCAAAGAAGGTAACATCCATTGAAGTATACGTTTATCTAATAATTGGGGAACATTTATACCCCTTTTGATGTGATGCAAAACCTAGAAAAATGCACTTAATAGATTTTGGACCAAGTTTAGATCGATGAGGAAAATGATTGGGAACAAAGGAGGAACATCCAAAAACCCAAAAGGGTAACTGTGAAGAATAGTTTTGTAGTTGGGAATGAATTTGGAGGAAGACATCTCGAGGAGATTGGAATTTTAGGACTCGACTAGGCATTCGATTTTTGACGATATACTAATATACAGTGCTTCATTGGAGGAGCATGTAAGTCATTTGACCAAAGTGATGGAAAACCAATTTGTTTAGAAAAATGGCAATGTAGGGCAGTGTGTATTGAGTACTTAGGACACATTGTATCAGCGGAAAGGGTGGCGGCGGTTTCCGCAAAAATTGTGGCTATGGAAAGGTGGCCAACTCCTAGAAACATTAAAGAGCTTCGTGGATTTTTGGAGTTAATCGGACATTACAGAAAATTTGTTGCGAACTACAGATTGATAACATTACCTCTTACTCAATTGTTGAAGAGAGGGAATTTTGTGTGGAATCTGAAAGCGGAAGAAGCTTTTCACCGATTGAAGGCCACGATGGCTTCAGTTCCTGTTTAGCCCTGCCAAATTTTAAAGAACCAGTTGTGGTAGAGACAGATGCTTCAGAGGTGGGTGTTGGGAAAGCGTTGATGCAAAATGAATGCCCTCTGGCTTTCTTCAGCCAAGCGCTTCCACCAACCCACTGCTTTAAAGGCAGTTTATGAGCGTGAATTAATGGCTATAGTGTTTGCAGTTCAGAAGTGGCAACCATATCTGTTGGGCCAGCACTTTTTCATAGGTACTGACCAAAAGAATTTGAAGTTCTTGCTTGAACAACAGGTGATTGTCGGGGAATATCAACGCTGATATTCAAGCTATTGGGCTATGACTTCGGAATTGAATATAAACGAGGAATGGAGAATTGGCTGCAGATGCACTATCTCGATTACCAACGGCTATAGAACTTGGGGTCTTTAGTAACATAGAGGGTTTGAATATACAGTGTTCCGTGAGCAAGTTGAAGCTGATGATGCATTAAAGGAGATTTGTCAAGCACTTCGAGACGAGCAACAGACCCCCCTTGGTTACTCCTTGCAAGGCGACCTTTTGTGTTATGAAGGGCATTTTGTACTTCCGACAACATCACCTATTATTCCCCTGTTACTCACGGAGTTCCACAATAATTCCATCGGTGGCCTAGGAAGCTCTTAAGACATATCAAGGCTTGGCTAGGGAGGTGTATTGGCAATGTATGAGAGCTCACGTCTAAGCATTTGTGGCCGAATGTGTTGTCTGCCAACAAGCTAAGTATTTTACCTTAGCTCTGGCTGGTGTTCTTCAAGTGTTGTCAATTCCTGATAAGGTTTGGAGGACATTACACAATGGATTTTATGGAGGGCTTACCTAAATCTGATGATTCTGACAAGATAATGGTAGTAGTAGATAGATTATCAAAATATGCACATTTTGTCCACCTGTTTATGAAGCACATGGTGACAGCTGTATTTGTTAAAGAAATCGTGCATTTACACAGCTACCCAAGAAGCTTTGATTGAGAAAAAATCTTTACAAGTCTGTTTTGGGAAGAATTGTTTACGGTTACAGACACCCAGTTACACCGGAGTACGGTGTATCACCCACAAATTGATGGGCAATCGGAAGTTGTGAACTGTGGCCTCAAGACGTATTTGAGGTGTTTTGTAATGGGGAGACCATAACAGTGGTCAAAATGGATTCCATAGGCGGAATTTAGCTACAACACTTCATATCATACTTCTACTGGCTTAACCCCATTTGAAGTTCTTTATGGTCGCTCCCCACCTCCCATGCCGTGTTATGAACAGGGGTTGTGTTCTGTCAGTGAAGTGGATCAACAATTAAAAGCATGAGATGAGGTGTTGTCTAAGTTGAAAGCAACACTACAGAAAACTCAGTAAAGAATGGTGCCTGCTCGCCAACAAAAAGAGGCATGAGGTTGAATATGTTGTGAATGAATGGGTTTATTTTGAAGCTATGACCTCATCGGCAGACCTCATTAGCACAGCATAACCACCCAAAGCTGGCCCCAAGATTTGTTGGTCCTTATCAGATCATTGCTCGACTGGGGAAAGTTGCTTATCACCTGCCCTTACCACCAAATGCAGGCATCCACCCTGTCTTTCATGTGTCCTTATTGCGGAAAGCAATTGGCCAATCTGCCTTTGTTGCCACTTCCCCCTAATCTACGCTAGATTTGACGTATGTATTGCAAATAGTTGAAGTATTGGGTTCACGTAATTCACCAACTGATGAAGGGGCTATGGAAGTTTTGATTTGTTTGGAGAATGGACTGCCAGTCGACGCTACATGGGAGCTGACCTCGGTTATCAATGAACTGTTCCCTGACTTCCACCTTGAGGACAAGGTGGCTCTTTGGGGGACGGGTAATGATAGGCCCCATATTTAATGTATGTGAGAAAGCGTGTGAAGAGAGGAGGTGAGTGTGTGTGAGGGAAATGTTAGTTATAAGGTGGGCCCGAGGAAATATTGTTAATTAGGAGAGGTTGGGGCATGAGGGTGAGGAGTATGTAAACAATGAAGAGTGAAGGAGTGATTATCTTTTTGCCTGATCTTGTAAACATTCTCTTTGAGAAGTTTTGGAGAGGTAGGGAACTCTCGAACTCTCCCTTGGTTGTTGATAAATAAATTGAAGGCTGAGGCCAATCAGTCAGATACGAGGTACAGTTGCTGGAAGCAGTGGCAGTGTTAACTCTATTGGACAACAAGTAGTTAAGGTTGTTTTGCATTTGGTCCCTTCAGTTCGTCGTAAATGCTAGATGTGAAAAACAGGATGGATCCTGGCAAGGATTTGGTAGCTAAAGCTAGTAATCGACTTTTCAAACACTATAAATGGTTTGAAAATGTTCCATTGAAACATGAGGCAAGTTGTTTGTTGAATTTCTTTGCTAGCAAAACCTGTCCATAAGATCAATCAAAGGTTAATCCCCACTTCAAACTGTTCAACTTTTCCAGTCCTCAGCTCAGTTCATCCTACTAATTCTTCTTAATGAGTATTAGCACAAATCCTTCCAAAATCTTACTAAATTCAAAACCTCCTCATTTATTGAATAATTATTGGCACTTCATTCCACCTGTTGAAGTGCACCAATTTGTCATACTTCCCAGTACTCACATGCTTCATTTTTCCTTCAACACAAAATGAAAGATACAGAAAATACGACAAATTGGTATTCAGGCATGCGTGTTCATACAGAAAATTCCGATAAAAATTATTAAACTTATGCTTCTTCTTAATTAAGATTATTCCAAAAACGTTTTAATTGATGCTGCTTTGTTTTCTCTTCACCAAGAAGATCCCATCTTACATATTGGATATCAAGATTTGAGATTTTCCAACATGTAGAGGTTTAAATCTCTAACCTCTTATTCCGGATGACTTAACGAGCTTAACTTGCCATTTGATTTTAGGATCTACTTTTAACTTCGACAGTTTGTCTATTATAAATAGAAGCGTACAGATTGGTTAAATTACAAAAAAGTTTTTCTTTGCCCCCTTGTTAAAAAAAAAATATTCATAATCTTTCAAAAGTTGTAATATTTCTCAACCTTTCACAAATGTTTCAAAACTACCCTTGAAGTAGAAATATTTTTTTAATGTTGGCCGCAAATTGAGACCTAAAAAGGTGTAGTTGTGACTTGAAACGAAAATTGAGACTTGAACACCGCCAGCCACACCCGATCTATGTTCCAATTTTCTCCAAATTTTGAATGAATCTATTAATTTTAAAATACTTTTGAAAAGTCAAAAGTAATATTGTAACGTTTGAAAGAATAACAATATTTTTTCAACAAAGTAGAAATTCCCTTTTTTTAGTTAGCCTTTACAAATATTGTAAAATTCAGTTCACCTCAACTTGAATAAATGGTTGGATCATCATAAAATTTGGTTGGTTTCTCTCATATTTAATTTGTGGACTAATAACTCAATGTATGTTTCTTTGAATTATTCATCCAACAAATAAAAATTGAGAGAGAAAGTGAGTGAATCCAGCTTTAAATAAAATATCAAACCAATGTTTATTGTCAATTCATACAAATAAAATCACACCACACAGATCACAAAAAAATAATATTCTAAAACCAAGGAAATTGACACCAAAAGACAAATGAAAATGAGCAATGAATCAAAGAAATGTTTCATCATTCAACTCTCATCTTGTGGATACAGCACCATGGATGGCGATTATGTAAACTAGTTGTGTAGCAGAGAGAATAATGAAGAAAGCCTCCATTGTTACCTGCAATAATATGAAAACAAATGTAAATCCTTGGCATATCAATATATTTTGAATTGGAGTTCTTTTAGATTAAATTTGTGAGAAGAAATCGTAGATTGGGTAAACATAGAAATTTGTTTTTCTCACCAGTCTAGCGTTTCTGAAATCCAGTGCAATCTCCTTGCATGCAAAACTGCGTAAAGAACAAAACCTCAGAGTTCAGTCTAGGCTTTCTAAGTCATCCTTGTTTCTTATATTTTATCAAAGAACTTAGAAAATCAACCCCCTTGAGATACAAATCCTAGGCGAAGATTTGATATCACCCATATTTTGTCAATTGGGACATCGTTTGAAAAGACAAAATATTAGTCAACTTGAGTATAGATCATCCAGTTAGACATATGTTCTCGTTGTTAACCATGAGCTTAGAGATTCTAATACCTTTATCCTTGCTCATTGTTACAAATATTCAAAATCTTAAAAAGCATAATCTGTTTTTTTTTTTTTTTTTTTTATTAACAAATAGCCCATTTTGGAAGGCTCAAATGAAATATGATTCATTTTCTTTAAAATATGTTCTTTTGACTTTTTTTTTATGTCATACATATCAATGTGAAATTACAGAAATAAAATATAGTGCACACATGTTGAGATCTTGCTCCCACTCCTTAGGTCTTAGGTTTTCTTGCTCCTCACTTTCTCCATTTTCTCTCACTACTCGCTCTCGTTTCTCGCTACTTTTTAATTAAAAGAGAGCAAAAGCAAGAGTAACAAAAATTGAGAAATTGAACCAAGGATCTATAGAGTATAGTAGCGAGAGTCAAGAGCTCATAGCCCAACACATGTGCACAATTAGGTCGTTTTCGTAATTTTCGCTGATGATGACACTAACAAAAGATTTTAAAAAAACTTGGGTTTTATAAAGTGGAACGTATTCTATGTGGCCAACCGTACAATTATCTCCATAATTCTAACCTAGAAAGAATCAAGAAGGGGGGAAATTAAGAATAATGGTTATTACATATACAGAAAGGAACGGAAGGCATACCCCATGGCAAGGATAGTGAGAGTCCAAGCAAAAACAGCAGCAGTAGATGCTGCTCCTAAGCTTTCAGCACTCCATGAGCGAATATGGTTCAATCCTGAGATTGCTGAGGCAGCTCCAAACACAGCAGCCAACAAAGCAAATATCACAAAGAAACCAGTGGCTGCATTCCCCATGGGGAAGTAAATTGGCGAAAAATGCGCCGGTAGTCGTAACCCAGGACCTGCAAAATTCTCACTCAGCAACATCAGCAAGCTGCAACATAGAAACACGTCCAACATGAACAAGAAACAGGAAACGACAACATATGCCGACAAAAATGTAGCATCAAAGTTTGACACACTTCAATTTACAGTACTATCAAAATTTTCGTTGCAGATAATCTTTTTGAGACAGGCTGACAATGACTCCAGGTTCAAAATAGATTATGAATAGAGATTAATCAAGAAACCATCATGGATTAGCCTAGTGGTAAATAGAACGCTTGAGTTTGATAAATGGCTAAGAGAGAAACGGTTCAATCCATGGTGACTACCTATCTAGGATTTAATATCTTACAAGTTTCTTCAAAACTCAAATGATGTAGAATTTGGTGGATTGTTCCGTGAAATTAGTTGAGGTGGGTTCATTCTATGGTGGTCACCTATCTAATATTTAATATCTTACGAGTTTCCTCAACACTTAAATGATGTAGGTTCAGATGGGTTGTCCTATGAGATTAGTCGAGATGCACATAAGCCAATCCGGACACTCACAAATATCCAAAAAAAAAAAAAAAAAAAAGGGAAAAGAGCTTAATCAAGGGCATGGGGTATTACCAATGATGAAGCCATGATCAATTGCATGGTTCATGGCCCAGCCACCAATGCCCAAAATAATTGCATACATGCAAAAGTTAAGCAACAGAAGCAAAGTGGCAACGGATTTCATCTGTGTACTAGCCATTTGAGCAGTGAGTTTTCAGAAACAAAAGGCTGGTTTTGAAGAGGAAAAGAAAGATCAAGAATTTCTCAAGAATCAAGACCCCAAAAAGTTTGGGATTTGAGGAGAACTGTAATGTGTGAGTAAAAGTTAAGGGGCAGAGATGGTTATAAATGGGGATGAAAAGTAAGGTTCTGGTTCTTTTCTTGCTATGCCTGCAGTGTCTAAGGGTTCTTTGGAGTTGTAAAGGGAAGGATAATGCTTCATGTTCAAGGCAAAAAAAGGAGATGAAAAATTCTTTCTTTGCCAACATTTGTAAGTCTTCTTTTTGGAATGGTACATTCTGCTGCACAAGGTAAGAAAAGTGATATTCTTTGACAAAGGGGATATAATGGCTAGATACCTATAATCCTAGGGTGAATAAGTAAATTAGAGAGCCAATATCCATTATCCACATTCAGGCTAATTTTTTAAAAATATTTTATGGTTTATTTTTTTTAATATTTAATTAATCAAGCAATACAGAGGCTGATGCTAGAAAGACATTTTTCCAGACCAAAGAAAGTCCCGAAGAAGAAGCCAAAGGCTACTGATTCATATGCAGCTTTGTTCCTTTCTCTTGGAATTTTACAAGGTAGAGATATTCGCAAAGGAGCGAGAGCGAGCCTCTTCAACAACAAAAAAAAATAGAGTTTCGAAAGATTTAGTTCTTTATAATGGGAACGTTTGACAAGCACTACATGATGAGGTTATTTTGTTATTTTTCATTTTGAAGACACTCCATACGGATCGAGCAAGTGTTGTGATTGCAAGGAATAGTATACAAATAACTCATTTTCATATATTGTGAAAATCGAACCGTGGTCTTCATTCTCCAACTATCAAGATGCGTTAGTGCAGTAGAAGATAGGCAGCTCCGCTCCTCGAGGAATTCGAGGGCTAATATACTTGAATGTTTTAATATTTTGAAACAATGTACTTCTAAAATGTGAAGTTGATTGTATGTTAACATAGGATACTTTAGTTCTAAAGAACTTTTTAAACAAATTAGTCATTTGTTTTAAATTTTTTTTAGTTCAATACAACATATTGTAATTCTCTATGCATGGACACATACATGTCACACACGACATGACACACAGAGACGCCATTTTCTAAAAATGTAGGACACGACACGTTGGAGACATGTCTTTTTTAATAAATAATATTAAAAGATAAAACCTAAAGTACTTTAATTTTTTTACGAATTATTAAAAGTAACTACAAATATGTCATTTATTAACTTGCTAAAAAAAAGTTTAATTTAGTTTAAAATGTTAATGATGTCTGAAACTAATAAATTATTTTCCACTAAAACTAAATGGGATTTTTACATGAAAAATCTTCTTTGGTCCTATATTTCATAAATGTCCTTATTTCATTGAAAGCTTTTAGAGATAATTAATGGACAATTTTATCCTTTTCACGTTAACCAAAGCAACATTTATTTCTATTTATTGGACATTTTTTTCATATTTTTCAAGCATTCTTAATTGGGGTGTTTACAAGAACTCCGAAAATTGGTCTAATCGACCAAAATAAATATATGGCAAAAAGAAGTAGGGTAATACTATTGGTACATGTCTTGAAGTTGAGAGTGATCAAGAAAATTTTTGTTGGGATTATCTACAAACGAAAGTTCTTGTCGGCATTTCCAAACCCCTTAGAAGAGGCATGTTGATCCAACGATGAAACAAAAGAATGTATATAGATCCAAATGAAGTATGGAAGGCTCTTGGATTTTTGTTATTTTTGCGGTCATATCGAACATGTAGAAGATTGTAGTTTAATTGAGGAGAATGATAATTTACCAAAGGAACTCCAATATGGTAGCTGGCTAAGGTTTCAAAGCACTTCCAAAAGACAAGAAAAAATTCCCTCGTCAGGCAGAAAGAAGGAGAATATAAAGATCTTCAACAGGTTTCTCCATCAAATCCTGCATCAAATTTAAATATTTCCAATAAGATTAAAGAATCAAATATTCAGGAGGTGCCTGATCCAAACAAGGTTAGTGAGTTACAACAAAATTCAGATCCCACCAAAGAGGTTATTGACTTAAATCAAGTGATAACTAAGCAAGGAGATTTATTTACCGGTTACATACAACAGCCAGAACTCCTGTCAACTTCAAACAAAACGTGCCACCTTGATGCAAGATCAAATGAAGTGTTGATGTCCAGTAACAAAATCAGTAGCTCAATCCTGAAAAGCATATTGGAAAATTCGTAATTGGAAAAGAAAATAAAAAAACTCAGAGCAACCTTCTTTTTGAAGATACATCCATCTAAAAAACCCAAAAGAGGGAAGCAATTTCTGAAGCAGGAAACTCTATGACTAAAAAATTGAGAGGGGTAGACAATATATCTGAAACTTTTGATTTACATAATATATCAACAGAGCTTATTGTGCAACTCTGATGGGAGCCATGAAAATCTTATGTTGGAATGCTCGTGGATTGCGGAATCCCAGAGCATCTCGAGCCTTGAGTGGTCTCATTCAGAGCATTAATCCTCAAGCTGTTTTTATATTTGAAACTAAATGCAATGAAGAAGTTACAAACAAAGTTAAAAGATCGGGAAATTTTGATGGTTGCTTTACTGTTAGGCATAGGTGCAAAGGGAGGTTTATGTTTCATTTGGAAGGATCCTTTCAATATCAATATCTGCTCTTACTCACAAAATCATATTGATTGCGATATACAATGGGATGACTTACGATGGAGATTTACAGGTTCATACGGATACCCTGAAACTCATAAAAATTCCTCACATGGGACTTAATTAGTAAACTCCGTAATGATAATGAATACCCTTGGTTAATAGAGGATGACTTAAATGATATACTGAGAAACGATGAGAAATATGGAGGTCCCCCTAGAGACCGCCATTTTCTTCAAAATTTTCAAATAGCTTTAGATGATTGTAATCTTCGACATATTGATTTTATTGGCCCGATGTTCATTTGGTATAGAAAAAGGAATAATGATTGTATTTGGGAAAGACTCGATAGATTTCTTTGAAACAACCTTTTTAAAAATCTTTTTAAAAAGATTTATGTTTGCCATTTAAACTGGATTAATTCCGATCATAAACCTATTGAAATTACTCTCGACGGACCTTGGATTTTATCTTGAGAAATATTGATTAAAAGTATTCTTTTCCAACATATGCCATGAGTGTTTTTAAGCTACCCAAAAAAACACTGTAATGAAATAACTCGATGTTTCTCAAAGATTTTGGTGAGGTTCATTATTGAGAAAAGAAAGATAGGATTCCCTTTGCCTCCCCTAAGGATTTTGGTGGTTTAATTTCCGTGATATAATTGGATTTAACCAACCCTTAGTTGCTAAATAAGTTTGGAGAATTCTCAAAACTCCTTCATCTTTGGTATATCGCCTTCTGAAAAGCATTTATTTTTCTAAGGAGTCTATCTTATAAGCTAAATTGAATTTAAACTCATCTTACCTTTGAAAAAGCTTACTTTCGGGTAGGGATCTTTTGCTACATGGATTAACAATATCAAAGCCTTTCAAGTTCAGATTGTTTTTTCTAAGAAAACAAACCAAATTCATAGAGTTTAAATTCTTAAGCTAGTGCTCTGAAATATATAGTAATCTTTTTTTTCTTTACAATACAAATATTTGATGGTATATTTGAGGTAGAATGTACGTAATAAATCCATATATATTTAAAATTGAAAATGAAAAATAAGATGTATAAATACACCCAGACCCGTTGTCCATATATATATATATACACATACATATCTATATATACATACATACATAGATATATATACATACATACACACATAGATATATATACATACATACATATATATATATACATACATACACACATAGATATATATACATACATACATATATATATATATATATGGATTATTTGAAGTAAACCTGGATATATATATATAGATTATTTGAATAAACAATCGTATATCTAAATAATAGTATAGACGATACAGTAACCAAATCGAAACTCTGAGATTTTGGGTTTAAAACCATAATTTTGAAAATTTTGAAAATGTCACGCCTAGGTTTTATATATATATATATATATATATACGCGCAATATATAGTTGAATTTCACAGAATAACTATATTTAAACAGTAGTATACATTAAGTATAGATGATATTGCATCCACAATAAACCCATATGTCTTGGAAACTAAGAAAAAATGTACAAATACACCTAGATCTGTTGTCCATCCATCTGAACCTTAGATTCGTTGATCGGATCAACCAGATATATATTGATTATTTGAACTAAACTCAGAGATATATGGATTATTTGAAATAAACTGTGAGATTTTGGATTATATACCGCAAGCGAAATTGTTGACGAAGGCCAGCGAAGCTCGACGGTCGACGGAGCTGGAACGAAGATCCATAGTGAAGCTGGAACGCTTGAACGGAGATCCATGGTGAATGAACGAACAAACGCCCAAACAAAGATGGATGCTTGAACGAACGCTTGGTGATTGACCCTTCACACGACGGTTGTGAACAGAGCTCAAATCTGGAACCGAGGACAAATACTTGATGGAGTTGTTGACGAAGGCAGATAAAGCTCGACGGTCAATGGAGTTAGAACGGAGATCCATGACAAAGCTCGAACGCTTGAACAGAGATCCACGATAAAATCTGGTTAGCAATTGTGTGTGGTAGAAAAGGATCTCCGACGATCGGGGATATGAGCGGTGACAGGAAAATGCAACGATCTCCGACTTAAGCTTTGCTTGCATTGTTGAGGAAGAAAAAAGAGTGAGGAATGTTTCTAGGGTTCAGAAGAAAGAATTTACATGAATTTCTAGGATTTGAAAAGATATGTCAAATCCTAGATAATTTTTCTAAAAAATAATTATTTCATAAAAATCATGGATGAGGTCTTAACGATAATTTGAAGTCCATTAAGCTATTTTCAAAATAAATGGAAGGGCTGACAAGAGAAACAGCGAGATTTAAAGTTTCATTTGAAAAAATGGTAAAAAAAACTTCCAAAATTATAAAAACAGCAAAATGAATTTATATAATAAAAAATACTAATTAGTAAATGACAAAACTACCCTAAAACAACAAAAGTAAGTACAAATGAAAATGTCTAAACATTCCAGAAGCAAAATTAAAAATCACCCGATATGGTTCTTTATGCAAGGAAAGATGACGAGCAATCGATGGTGGTCGTTAGAAATTTATGGATGTGAATATGTTGTTAACAAGTGAATATGTGAAGGAATTGTAACTTCATGATGATGTGACCATTAGAAGTATGATTACGTTTGACACGGGAGTTTCATCATCTTCATTCCATGTGACCGACCATTTTGCTCATTGGATCTTGAAAGTCACCTTTAAACACTATCAATCCCTGAACGTCATTGTTGAAAATGATGTTCAAAGTAGAAACAAAAGCATAAAACATATGTGCAAGTGAAAAAAGGTCGGCAACCTGGTGAGGGTGGTCGTTAAAAGCTAGCCAAGATGATGGAATTGAAGAAAGAGTTGTTGAACCAACGATCGAAGACATGAGATTGGAAAGGAGAAAATATGATTTCGGGGGAGTGAAGTGAAGAAGATGAACAAGATGATATTTAGGGTTTTTTATTATCTTCTTTTAATAAATAATAATAGGAATAAGAATACTAATAATAATATTATTAATAATAAACTGAAATATATATATATATATATATACACACACCCACATGTTACAAGCAATTAAAATTTAATTCTCAATTATATGTTTTTTTTTAGGTTCAACAAGCCATTTTTACATGTTTGTATATGAAAAATTGAAAACATAAAAAATATAAAATATTTAAAAAATCAAATTAATTTGATAACAATATGTATAAAATAATAAGAATAAATATTTAGATACAATTGAATTTGTAACAAACATATAAACAAATCAAAATTTAATTGGATAAAAGCAAATTCGATAATAAAAATAAATTCAAATATAAAATTGGAGAGAGAAAAAAGTAAGTTTTTGTTTATTCTAATTAAAAAAAATCAATAAGTAGATAGATAAAATCTAATTTAATAATAAAGGGAGAAAAATCAGGAAGAGAGTTTTATTTACAATTGCAAAAGTGAATGTTCTTTGTCAAAAAGACAAATTAATGATATAATAATACCACACGATGATAATGAACAAAAGGTAATTATAAAATACAAAAAGTAATCAAATTTAAATGAAATATACAGTTTATTAGATGATAATGTGTATAAAATATTCCGTAAAATCCTAATTAAAATAAAAAAAAATAATTAATCTAAATTTAGAATAACAAAAAAAATGAATAAAATAATATAAAATCTAAAGATGTATTATAAATTAAAATCCAAATGGCGATAAACAAATTAAATCCTGAATATTTTCAAAAAGTTGTTAAATCAAATCAAAACAAAGCTAATTTGAATCAATTAGGGAAGAAAATTCTAATTTAAATTCCAAAAGAGAGGAAAATGAAGAAGAGATTGGTTTATTTTAAATCAAATTCTAGTTGTAAACTCATAGCAAAAAACAATTCAATTCTTGTGCAATCAAATATAAATTTGGTAGAAAAATTTGGATATTTTATTAAGGTGAGCTAAATTTCATGAGATTGGATGATTTTGTAATTTTTGAAATCTCAAATTCTATAATATACTCCAATGAAAAAGCCCAAACTAAGGGCCAACAAAACAACTAAGGTCTTCTATATAGAAAGCCCAAACTAAAAAAAGACAGAAGCACAGCTCATAAAAACCCACGTTTTATAATAAGCCCTACAACCCACAAACAGAAAAACCCTGATATCTTATTCTCCATTGTGCAGCCACATTAAAACAAAAAACAAAAAACCCATTTCGCGTTCTTATCTTCCTCCTCCCCCTATTCTACTCTCCTCCCCATTTTCGTTCAAACTCCCTCCCTTCACCATTATTCTACAGACGCAAGCCGTCAATCACAGACTCCACCCGAAGCTCTCCAACATCCAATGGCACAAAAGCAAATGTGGACATGGGCTTAAAAATTAAGTGTCTATGCTTCCAAGATAATTTCACACTCATATTTTGAGATACAAATTATGTGATGCTCTCTCGAATATTAGGGCATCTTTCGTTTTTTAAAATTAAACCCATAAAATTCTACCTTTAAAAACTTAAAATCCTGTTTTTTCCTCCTTTTTTAAGCTAAATGACAAAAATGATAACTATTAGTATTATAAATTAAAATCAATTTAACTATTTAGTATCATAAATTAATATTATGGCATCTTTGATTTTACATTTAAACTAAATGACAAAAATGATAACTATTAGTATTCTTCAATTTAAATTTGTGATGACATCTGTATATTACGAAAATGATAAATCATGTTATCAATCCATAAAAAACATTCCTAAAAAATACCAATCCAAAAGGTTTATAAATGAAAGCTCTTATATCACGTAATGAACTAGCTTAACCAAATTTAGAAAATAAATATAAATAGAGGCAAGACTGGTGTCAATTCGGTACCCATTTTACATTAAATACACTTCATTCCAGCTCTATATATTTCCTAGTCTCACTTGCAATAAAAAGCTTTCAAAATATCAACACGGCAGCAACTGGTAAGCACCGCCAAGGATGCAATTGATATTAAATCGACTTCAAAATTCAAACATACCAAAATTAAAAATTCGAAATTGTAGTGTTGAAGTGACAGTCGTAAAGATTCAGATTCAGAAGTCATTAAATAACAAGATCTCTTGAACCAAAAAAGATATATATTAACCAAATCTCACTACAAAGCATGATGAAAACTGCATTTAAGGATCTAAATTGTTCATTCATCCTCTTGGCTGCGCAACCTAGCAAGCTTGTTGGTAACTACAACATCTAGTTGAGCTGCCCTCTCAACAATCTCTTTCCTCTTCTTTGTTGAAACATCGTGGGCAATCTCAGCACAGTAAGTTCTGCGGTAACAGCAAACACAGATCAAGACAAGCCAGCATATACAGAAAAGATGGGATAAGTAAACATCAGAGGTTTACACAAACCTGTTGTGCATCATCAAGAGTTCGAGCTCCTTGACGTTATGAACAACGAACTTCTTGAACCCATTAGGCAGGTAGTGGCGGGTTTTCTTGTCAGTGCCGTAACCAATATTTGGCATCAACGTGCATCCTTTAAATTTTCTTCTAACTCTGGAATCAATACCCTTTGGTCTTCTCCAGTTTTCCTGACAGATGAAAAATACAAGATAAGCAACAACCCAATTGATTGCTTGAAAGAGAGAGAAAGAGTGATCATTGACATGTACGCAGGGATTTAGTAACAGAAAGCTTATACATTGCAAGAAGCTAACTGTGTCGCAAGACCTGTGTATAATTACTCTATGCCCTCAAAACGAAACGTCCAGTCATTAAAAAGGATTGGACATTAGATACCACGGGCAATTTAAGATACATAGCTAAAGAAATCGGGAAATGGTCAAAGTGAAAAAATGTGTATTTGTACTGCAACCTCAGCCGAAAGATGGTGATATTTGATTATATAATCATAGAAGGTCAGGGATTTGGGTAGTTTGCATCATAGATTGCATCGGTAAGTTAAAGAGTTAAAATGAACTTATAATTGCAAGTTAAATGAAGACGATTTGAAAACAATGAGGATTTGGATATACAACGAAGATCAGATGGTAGTGCATGAAAATATTCATCATTCAAATGCAGAAATGATGGGTTATAATCATCACGCCTTGTTGCATATCTTATGGAAAACAAACTCAATAGGCTGGCCTGACGATCTGTCATCAAAAGACAGAAGACTAAGCCTCAACAATGATCTTTGTTTCCCAGAAATAGGTACTATATTTGACTTTAACAGGGGCAAATTTAAAAACAAATTAAATTACTAAATCATATATAATTCCAAAAGAAGGATCAGATAGTCGATCTTCGACTCAGCAGGTTGCATCCGAAGACACAGGTCAGTCTATGTATCATTATATCGTCAGATCCTACTAAACAAGCCTCAGCGAATAGAGTTAAAAGTACAAACAGAAAACCTAGTGAACCTATCTTCTAAAATTAAATTACAATGAATGTGCTGATAAACAAAATAAGAATCAGACACTCTGTCAGTCACCATCGTGCATCAATAGATGCAACTAAGACTGGGGCGACAATACATATCATCATCTTCCTTAATGCACATTCTACGATATACAAACATAAGACGAAAAGACAGAAACATAAAAATACCTTGACAGAGATCTTTCGATCACTCTGGGGCCTCTTGAACTTCTTGGTCCTCTTCTTCACGATCTTCTTCGACAGCAAAGGCACCGCCATTTTCGCTAAAACCTACAGATTTCATCACAAGAAATCATTAGCCAGCTCAAACAAACGTACCAAAAGCTGTAAAAATTAAAATCCAACCCTTAACTGACAACAATAACAGAAAGTTCACACGATGGATGAACCACAATGGATTAACCACAAGACACTCAAACAACATATGAAATATTATCAACACAAGGGCAAATGAAGATGGTTCAAAGATGATAATAACGAAAGAAAACCTAGCCGCGGAATAGAGAGAAGTACTCACAGATACTAGGGTTTCCTTTGGCCGTCCCAGCTTCGACGATAAGCTCATAGGCTCTGAATGGTTTATATAGAGAATGACCGTCTGATTAGGGTTTCTTTTCTACGGCTCTGAAGAGCTTGGGCCCTGTTCAGCAACTCGATTTAGTATCTGTGGCCCATGGGCTCAATAGAAAGCCCATTACATTAGTATTGGGGAATTTATCACAAACACCCTTTTTAATGCTGCCATTTATTGTTTTTATTTTTATTTTTTTTCAAAAGATATTTATCTATATCCTCAATATTCAATAAACTTCTTTTCAATTTTATAAAAATCACTTTTTAACTCGACTTACATAAATTTATACGATTAATTTTGAGATTTGAAGTCTGAGTTTTTCATCGCACATATTATAAAAAGAAAAATCACTTTTACCAAATTATAAAATTGCAAGTTAAATTTAAATGAATCCTCCCGACTAATTTATTTATTTATGTATTTATTTACAATATTGAACTATATATAAATTGTAATGCTTTCGTATCCGAGTCTCCAATATTTATTTCAATAACTACAAATTCAATTTGACCAATGGAATTCACACAAGCACACATTTCATGCTTTAAGTAAACAGTGGTACTAAAAAAAGTAATAGCAACACAAATCTCTGTTATTATTTATATATATACGAAAATATTTATTTTTCTTATGATTTCATCAAATGTGCATTAAGATATAACATTTAGGAGGTAGGAGTGAAATTGTTTAGTATGAAAATTTGTGAAGTTTGGAAAGTTGTTTAGGCGTGGGAGTCTATAATGTAGGGGTGTATGGTAACAATTTGGTTTTTGGATTTTAGTTTTTAAAAATTAAACTTATAAACACATCTTTCACATCTAAATTTCTTGCTTTCTTGCCTACGTTTTATCCATGCTTTCAAACATCGAGCCAAAATTTAAAAACTAAAAAAAAAAAAAATAGTTTCTAACAACTTGGTTTTGGAATTTGAAATTTGATTAAGACTTTAACTATTGTACTTAAGAAAGATGCAAACAATTGTAAGAAAATGTGAGAAAAAATAAGCTTAATTTTCAAAAAAAAAAAAAAAAATTGTTACCAAATGGGATTGTAAGACATAAGTCATGAAATTGATGGTTTTTAATTGTGGGACTCAACGTAGGTTTAAGAATTCCCACAACTCCTACTCCATAGTCCAAAAATGTCCTTGAGCTAAAAGAGGACATAATAGGTTGCTAGATTTTTTAAGGTTGTGAAAAAAAAATGAATTGAATATTGAAAAATAAAAATGGATTAAATTCATAGTTGAAAACTTTTAAATTGGATTTAAAAAATCAAATTAGATGATGTTTGATCTGCAAATTTAATATAATGAAAGTTAAATAAATATCTCAATTAAGTTATGTTTGACATATATATTTCACTTGTTTTCATTTGGTTTACTTTTATGTGTTGGATAGCTACTAAGTGACTAGCATATAAATAGCAATTATTTCTATATCACATTTCATTTTGAAGAGTTCTTCTTCCCTTTCTTTCTTTTTTAACTTGAACTAAGTTCTAAGAGTTTTGTCATATATGAGTAGTTTGATGTTTTTGTTTTACTAGAATTAGTCGTTGTATCATGCTTTAGACTATTCATGTAGGTTGCTCGTAGATCGAACAGATCCAAGGATGAAAAATTGTGATAATTTGACGATATATCGCTAAAATATTGCTAAATTCGAGATACCGATAAAGATATAAGGTGTAACATCCTTTTTCCACAAATATTCACGAAATATTGCCAATATCGTTGTTATCTTTATAAAAATGTGGAAATACTATCAAAATATCATGGATATATCGTCCAAACATTATGGATATATCGTCAAAATAAATATATGAATATATTGCCCAAATATCGCTAGATATCGTTTTTCCAAAAAAAAATCAATTTTTAGCTTTTTCATTTTCTAACTCTTTCCAATTTTCAAATTCAACTTTTTCCATCCTTGTCCGCAATCCAAAATCTTCTTTTCCAAGATCCAATTTGGGGACTTTTTCTATTTAATTTTCACATGATGATCTCAAATTTAAATGATTATGAATTTTGCTTATTTTTCTACCGTGTGAAACTTTTATTCCAAAAATAATTCATGAATTTTCACATCATTTCACCTCAAACTCGAATTGCTATGAGTTTTGTTTCTTTTCATAGTTGTCTATTAGTATAATATGAAGTTGAAAATAAAGGATACACATGTAGAAGCTTACAAGGTCGAGGAAAAGTACTATCTGGATTTGCATGAGGTTGGGATTAAGCTAGGTGATGAAGAAAAATGATCCACTCTATATGTGGGTTAGGCATGCACCTCTCAATGATGCTCAAGGTAATCTGATCATGATCATAGAGAATAGATCAGAAATTGGAGCAATAAGAAAATTTTTCATCCGTAGAAGATCCACGAATAATGAAGCTAGACTCATTTGTTTCAAATATGGAGGAATGAGTTTGGATGGTCAATATGGATATGGATAATATGCAATAATAATCATAGTCATTATGGTTATTGCAATAGTAACTATAGTTATTAAAGTGGCTATGGTTGATATTGATTTAACAAGTGGGAGATAGATAACGGTTTAGATTGAGCACATAAATGCAATAAACTGATACACAGAGATCAAAACTTCATCGTGAAAGCGATGAAGACTCAACTTAAAACCTCTATATTATCTATATTCTACAAAGCATCATCATTTATATGGAATATTGTCTGACCCAAGGTATCCTCACATTGGTATCATTGAGGTCAACATTGATACTCATGCACGACATAAATTCAATTATGTTAGAAATTTTAAACATACTATGACTTGAGAGTAATACTGCCAATGTTGGGCTAGACAACTACTACATTCTAGGTACTCATCTACTACATCCTAAGTACTCATCTTACTATTGAACATTGTATTTGACCTTCTACTATATAACTAGAACTTTATCCAGGACATTTATTTTCCGGACGTCACTATTATCTATCACTTCATTATTGATGATATTTGACTTTTAATTATTGATTTATATAGTTAAAGTTGTAGTTTATTAATTAAAAAAGCTTGTCCTAAAATTTCATTAAAAATTGTACAATATTTTTTATAAATTTTCATGATATCTATAATTTTTCTTGAAATATATATCGGTATATCTGTAAATCTGAATCACCATTATTTATATTGATAATGATATTTTTATCTTTGAGTGAAATGAAATAAAAATTCGATAGAAAAAAGTTCAAATAAGATTAAAGCATAAAAATCCGTTTGGATTGACAAAGAAATGTTTTTCAAAAAAATTGTTAAAAATACTCTTCGAAAACAATTTTGAGTGGTTGTCAAACACTTCAATTTTTTCTAAAATGACTTATTTTTTAAATCAAACACTTGAAAATATATTCCAAATGCATTCTAAAATGAGACCTTTTTAAATATAAAAAATATTTAAAAATATTTACATTTTATAGAAAAAAGCTATAATAGTACAAATCACTTTTAGATTTTTTGCTGTAAAGTACAAATATTTTTTAAAATTTTCTATTTCTAAAAATTTCCTTTATAAAATACCTGAGTTTATTTTTTCTTCTCAAATTTTATTTCTTGAAAATGAAAGTTTTAGATAGAAACAGAAGTAAAATCCAAATAAATTCAAAAAGTTTAGATGAATATATAGTTTTTATTATTATTATCATTATTTTTTTTCAAATTCTGGAAAAGAAGATTTTGGATTGAAGATGAGGCTGGAAAAAGTTGAATTTGAAAATTGAAAAAAGTTAGAAAATGAGAAGGCTAAAAATTGGAAAAAAAAAAATGAAAAGAAAAAACAAGATCTAGCGATATTTGGACAATATATCCACAATATTTTGGCGGTATATTCACAATATTATGGCAGTATTTCCACATTTTGTAAAGACATCAACAATATATCCATTAAACGATATATCGACAATATTGCCGATTCTTCATGAATATTTGAGAAAAAAGATATTACCCTCCTATATCTCTATCGGTAACTCGAATTTAGCAAAATTTCAACCATACATCGCCGTGATAACTTGATTTCCATCCTTGATTTTAATTTAAAATATATCGATAAAATTATTTACATAATGAATTTGCACACATTAGTTACCTTGTCAATTAACATAAATGATGTCCCCTCCAATTTTTTAGGGTCAATTTTAACAAGAAAAAAAAATCCAAAGACGGTCTTTTAAAACAATTTTCAAAAGTTAAAGTATATAAAAAAGAAACTTTTCAAAATCTATGATATAATGGAAACCAAACCTACCCCTAAAGTTCGAAACATTTGGTATAATTTAACCTTCAATATATAAAGAGAAGAACGATCTATTAAGCAATTTCCATCATACAGATTTCGTCAAAAGAACACTCATCTAACCAACTAAAGATTGAAGAACAAAGTTGGAATGAGTTAGGAGAGGAAGGGCTAACCTCGACCCACTCTTTGTCAACCTTCTCAACATGTGCATTTGATTTGGGGATGGCATAGAACTTAGGCTTATCAATTTGCTTCGTCAATTTCTTTATGAAGTTCATTGAGAATATCAAGTCAAAGCTTTTCTCGAAGTCACTGTCACTTTTATGGAGCTGAACCCCGATATTAGCATTGCAGGATGCAATATATCCAAGAAGTAGAGTGTTCATCCCAGCACTTGTATGGCTGCTGCTGCATATCTGTAAGAAGGTACATTGTCAACTCAATGGACAAGCAACTCAAGATGATAAACCGTTGCAATATAACATTGATAACATTTCTTACCTCGACATACTCCATGCCAAGTTCAGTGAGACGTTCCAGGACATTGGGAGATGAAAGCAAGTTGACGACTCCTCCAGAACCAACTGGGGATTGTAGAATTTCCCATGGTGATTTCATCAAAATCTTGTATTTCTTTTGTTCGTCAACCACGTTGCTAACAACTGGAAGTCTCTCTTCTTCCAAAAACCAGATCTGGAAAATTGATTCCAAGTAATTAAGCAAGAAAATTGTTGATGACTCCATTACGATTGCTATAGCTTAAGCCTTAAAGCACCCCCAAAATGGATCCCGCTCGTGAGTTAATCTCATTGATTAATGACAGCTGTTAAACTAGTGAAAGATGATTTTAGACATGTTTGGGAGTAATTTTGAATTGATTAAATCACTTTTGTCATATTCAAAATTACTCTCCATCATGTCCTTAATCATTCAAAATTAAAATTTAATGTTCAATTTTATACTTTTAGACACAGTCTTCAAACAATTACAATTTGATTTTTAATCATATGTGAGTTATTTTCAAACTCACTTCCAAACTTGCTTTTCACATATTCATTTTCTCTTAAATGGTTTTTTTTATATGTAAACCGTCTCTTACCATAAAAAGAAAAGAATACATATATATGTTACCGATATGAAATAATGGAAATAGAACTTCACTTAAAGACTGCTCACCAACCTTTTCAGAATCGAAGGCAAAGTAATCATTATCCACAAAAAGCTTTTCAATTGAATGAATTGTGGAAGCTGAGCATACCAAAATCAGAGGCACGTATGCTCGGTCTTC
The DNA here is from genome assembly GCF_009727055.1 of Benincasa hispida. Lineage (NCBI taxonomy): Eukaryota > Viridiplantae > Streptophyta > Magnoliopsida > Cucurbitales > Cucurbitaceae > Benincasa > Benincasa hispida. Next base: position 61,045,310 of record NC_052356.1, on the reverse strand, counting down.
AATCTGAGCAGAATACATGTTTAAGTCAGAAAATGTTCTCAAAGATTCATGCTCATTAAGATTTCAATATTTATCTTAGTAGAATTCAGTGCAAATCCAAGTAATACCCTTCCCACATTAATGAATAAAAATACCTAGAAGCCAATGCAACCAACCTATATTGTCATACCAGCAAGAAAATCTTAGTAAATTACTTGCTTTAGACATTTATTTCCAAGTAATCTAATAAACTTCGTTTCAACAAGTAAAATGTAAAAGTAGACAGAGAACCGAAAAAGCCTGATCTTCGCAAAGCATTTCTTACCACATGCAAGAACGATTGTTTAAAACTCTAGTGATGACAAGTGGATTCCATAACTAATGCACGTTGAATCACAGCGAACAAACTTATTATTTCATTCCTACACTAATCCATCAAAATAAAGGGCCAATAAAAAAATAAATAAAATACAACCTTTGCAAACCTTCTATCATCACAAAGTAGATCAGGAAGGGAAGAAGATGTTGGATGCTCATCAATATCACAAACTATATCAAGGTCGGAGTACCATCCCTCATCATTAACAACTAAAACAACGGCAGTTTTTCCAGAAGATATGAGACTGAGTCCCTTTTTCTGCAAATTGGCATGTGTACCAAGTTCCTTTTCATTTGCACCAGAAATTACACATCTATCTAATATCCTCAAAGTATTTTGTACATTTTCCAATTTAGAGGCATTGAATAGCTCGTCAACAGTCAACCTGATTCAAGTGGTCAATTGACAATACAAGGTCAGTGCATTGGAAAGTAGTCAAAAGGATTTAACCACACATGAACTCATTGACTTAAAGGAAACTATCAAATCAGACAACGAGAAAGTTAAATATCTTGACCTTTAAACTTCATAGAACCGATTGTAAGTAAATTTTAACTGAAGGAGATACTCAATTAGTCAATTTTAACTAATCACAACGATATCTTTCAAAAGAGAAATGAAAAGTGAAGAAACATTTGTAACATTGCAATGGTAGGATTGGCCAACTTAAAATTATATAAAAAAACCAATGACTTAGCACCTGCCCGGCAATTGGTTATGTACAGGTTCAAGGATATTCTGAAGGCATAAACTAGCACTTAAAAGTTCCATCAGGATATGCAGAAACCAAAACGTACGGAAAGATGGAGACAAACTATATATTTCTAGTTCAAATTAAAAGACACCATTGGAGAAACAAAACTTATAAAAAGAGTACAAACTACATCTAACTCAAAATTGAGCTACACCTTCTTGTAGGAATCGCAATATCTTGTAAAGCTTTTTGAAGCAACTTGGAATTCACTCCAACTATCTGATCGGCAAGTAACCTTCCCTGTGCTTTTTCTCCAAATTTGAAACCATAAAAAATGTGCTTCTGTTCCATTTCAGACAGCTTCTTTTTTGCAGCTACGAGGCGTTTTTGGAACTTTTTCCTTTCTTTCCATTCCTACAATGAAATATCGAGGTTACCAGACCAAGCGTCAAGATAGGAAAAAAGAACTTAAAATTGCAAGCAAAAGAAGGCTGAA